>NC_133655.1:276254013-276491786 GCF_009905375.1 Apium graveolens
ATTCTCTTTTGGGCTTGAATCCATCTCCAAGTCCGAACTCTCAGATATTTCTGGCCCATCTATGTTGTCAACCCTGCATCTTTTTGGTTTAGTAATTGTTAATTCATTTTGATCTGTTTCCGTATCATTATCCATTGTAACAGATATTGCTTCCTGATTTAGAGGTAACGGATTTTGGATAATGTTATTCTGATTAGGTGGTTTCCCATATTTTTCTCCCCCAGAATGCGCTGTATCCCTCTCATTGCTCTCTAACCGTATCCCTGATTTTATAGGATTGTCCTCCGCCACAGTTGCACCAGTTTCCATCTTATCTTCACCTTGCTCCACCGTGCTCCTCACCTGAGATATGGGGCCCGACCTCAACCATTTACTTCCTATAGTATGCATATGGCATCTTGGCTCTGCTCTCATCCATGTCCCAAATGGCTTCTCAATCTTATCTTTTGGTGTATCAAACAATTTTGCACATAATTTATCGTTGTAACCAACCATACCACAGATGAAACAAAATGTAGGGATGCTTTCATATTTGAAATTTACCCAGCACCAGTTAGACTCACTCTTCTTCAACTTCATTCTTCTTTTGAGAGGCCTGTCTAGCGGAATCACGACCCTGACTCTTAAAAATTCTCTCCAGACTCCAACAAAATTGTTTTCGTTTCCAACATCAGTGAACACCCTTTGTGACATGAACCCTGCTCCCATATCATGCAGTTGTACCCATACTTCCAGGTTATTGATTGGTTTTGTTAGTGGGTTGTCCCCTTCTCTAAGCCTTTCAAATACCAGATGGAAGCGTCTGAACGTCCAAGGACTCCAATTACATACCCATTTGATATCCAGTTCATGATAAAACTGGAAAAGAAAGCGATTAGCCTCTAGCTTTTTTACATACATTCCTTTACCAGGGCGCCAAAGAGAAGCCATCTTGTGTAGAGAAGCCATCTTGTGTTGCATGGCTTGAAAATTGATCGATGAATCAGTCAGAAATCTACCCACGAGGCACCACCTTATGTCGATCTCACTTAATCCTTCATCAGTGTCGGCATAGGTTATACCGCCTTGTTCTTCTTCTTCCAGAGAAATCATGGCAAACTCTTCATCCATTTCTTGCACTGTGTTTCTTTAACCAGCCAATTTCAAAACTTAGTGTATGACACCAGAACTTGAATACAAACGAAAACTGACGAAAACAGGAATAAGATGATAAAAACTCACTTTAAACTAAGACTTGGACCATAACAATTCTCACCATGTCAAAAGACAAGACATTAATTGAATTATATTCTAATTTCACAATTCATTATACTACTATATCGATCCACAAACAAGCAAGCAAACACGATTTGAATTCTTAAAATGGCAGAAAAACACCTCTGGAAACAGGCTGGTGGCAAAGAACTTTGACAACACACTGATTATGCTTCTCATTCCTTACTTTTGTTGATATTTAAGTTTAGTTGCACTACATATGTGATATTTTGGACTATTCTTCTGCACTATACTAAAAATAAAACGTGCTTATTTGATATAGTCTATTAGAGCAATTGTGGACATCTCATAAATCACTAACTCTTAAAAAAATTCTTATATGTAAGGGCATTGCTTGTTGAAGTTAATATAAATATACATGTTAAGTTTAATCTCATGTTATAGTGTTTGAATTGGTAATTTGATGGTTGGAAATGTGAATTTTAATCTCTCATGGTTAAATTATACATTCTATGACATTTTATTTTCATTCCTATTAATTTCATTATTATACCCTCATTTCCAATTCCGAGTTTCAAACCCGTAACTGATCCAAACGCCCCTGAAATTTGAAAGCTGTATAATAAAAATTATAGCGGACAAATAATTATAACAATTGTTTGTTCGAGATATGGACGGTTTAAATATTGAGAGATACATTTAGCATAATCATAATAGTGTGGTAATTAACGGATGATTTTGTTTCTATTGAACTGATTCTGATTTCGTACAAAAAGGTAATAGTTTCTGATCCGGCAAGGTAATAGTTTTTGATCCGGCTGTAAATATATATGAGTGAAAGTGAAGATTTGAATAAAATTGATATGTGAGTAAGAGGTAAGTAAGATGATGCATCTAGGTTCTTGAAAAATATAGGGTTGACACTTAAAATTGATATGGATTCCGAGGTCCCGGGTCATGTCACTCTATCAATTCTTCAATTTTTTGATTTTAAGATTTTTGCTATGCGTAGAATTTTTTGGCAGACGTATAATTTGCCTGTGGGTCGTCGCCCTAGGTTTTATGGTACAAAGAGCTAGATAAGGAGGTGCCCCTGATGTACACGAATGTTTTTTAGTAGCCAAAAGAGTGAGTACCTCATGAATATCTTATTAACATATGACATGTACTTGGTCTATGCACAATTCAACCATATTTTTCTGATTTTTTTCCATGATGGCATGATATACTTGAGAATATTTTCAGCTGGCTTCATGTGAATTCTTTAATGTCACTGACATTCATCAACAAAACTTGGTTTAGTTTAAGAAACCCCTCGAATATTTATGTTAATTTTGACTTTGATTATGTTAGTGATGATTATACAGTGGTAACGTGCAAGACTTTTTAGCTAGGCATGAGTTGAAAAATCTGAGTTGGATGAGACGCTGCTCGGCGACAGTCAAGGTGACTGGGGATGATGACTCTTAGTCGGTGACAACTGTGCACGCAGTCTGGCTAGTTGGGGCGATCGGGGTAACCGAGGCTAAGGGTTCTGCTTGGTCTGCTGGGGACAGTCTTAGCAATAGGTAGAGAGTGAAGTAACAAATTACTTGGTGACAGTTATTGACGGGTTTTGATGAGTCATATTTGTTGGATGACAAGGGAAACTGGAAAATATGATGGGCACAAGTGGCAGGCACTCAAGGAGGCAGTTGCAAGGCATGGGGGACAGTTTTATAAACCGCGCGGCAGTTTTAAAACTGTCTTAGAGTTCAAATTTATGGTTGATCTATTTATATGTTAGGCATTCAGTTGTAAACATATATTGTGTGATATCATTTTATTTATATTGGGTAGAATATAGGCAATAGTTTGAGAGACACTTTAGTTGAGGGAAATCTAAGTGTAATTGTGGGATTATTTGTATATATTGGTATAATTATATAAAGGTTGGCATTCACCATATATCATGGGCACTTTCATATATATATATTATGATAGATAATGTACATATATTATATAGGCGTTTGTGAGGGAATTCTGTTGTTCTTGTGATGCTTGGGTAGATGACGACTGTGTGGGCAGATGGGGCTGTTGGACGACATAAGCACGAGAGCTGGCCGCGCGGGTGATTCGAAAAAAAAGAATAGGCCTGTGATAACTGGTATCAGAGCTGCGTTTATAAGTTTGGGAATTCAGTAACACTAACACGATGGTTAACAGGAATTCTACAAGTGAGAGATTGGCAAGGCTAGAGGAATTTGTTAGCTCTCCGTTGTCAAGTGATGAGATATGTTTGGTGAATCATATTCAAGTTCTTAGAGAAGAATTGAATGAATTCAAGGAGATGGTTATTGTTCATATGGTTACAATTGATGGCAAATTTACTGATCTATTTGCAACAACAGCGGCGTCATCGGAAAGCATGAACGATCAGTTGTAAAGCATGAGGGAGGAGATTGTTGTCTTGAAGAGGGCTATGGCAGGAACTTTCTTGGGTGGTACTGATGGTCATTCTAAATGAAAAATTCCTGAACTAAAGGCATTTAATGGGAGTCGTAGTGCCAAAGAGTTGGAGAATTTTATGTGGGATGTGGAGCAATATTTCAAGGCTGCTCATTTAGGTGTTGAAGAATAAGTCACCATCACAGGTATGTATGTAGTGGAGGATGCGACGCTTTGGTGGCGCACCCGAATGGAAGATGTAACCGCTGGGAGAGTGACTATTGTGACATGGGAAACACTTAAATAAGAGTTAAAAGTTCAATTTCTACCTCTTAATGTGGCTTGGGTTGCAAGAGAGAATTTGATGGTGTTGAAACAGAGTGGTTCTATTCGAGATTATATGAAAGAGCTCAGTAGTTTGTTGTTGGATATCAAGAACATGTCTGAGGAAGACAAGTTATTTAACTTCATGTCTGGTTTGAAGCCTTGGGCCCAAAATGAGTTACGTAGGCAGGCTGTCAAGGACTTGGCGACGGCGATTGCTGCTGCGGATGGATTAGTAGATTACAAGCTTTTAAGTCCAGAAGATGGGACTGAAGTTGTTGTGGCTACTGTTGAGGGCGACAAAGGGGATGGAAAAGACAAGAAGAAAAAGGACAAAAAGAAGTGGGGCGATGAGGATGCGAATAATGAAGGGCAACAGCCTAGAAAAGTGAAAAAGGGTTGCTATCTTTGTGGCGGCACACACTTCATGAAGGAATGTCCGAAGAGGGAAAAGATCAATGCCTTGTTGGTTAAAGAAGCTGAAGAACAACCAATAGTAAGGGAAAAATCATTGCATTTGGTTAATGTTGTGTAGGTTGTTGTTAGGTCCCAATATGTTTGTAGAAGGGGGGGTTTAATACAAACTTAACCGTTTAATCGAATTTAATGCGGAATAAAAAGGTGAAACAAAATTCAAGTTAAATAAAACTATTATTAAACTTGAAAGGTGTTACAACAACGGTATCGTTTACAAGGGATTAATCTCAAATAAATTATCACAAATCTAGAATAAATTCGATATGAACTTTTTCTATTTTTGCAATAAAAAGATCAAATGCTAGAAGCAATTTGAGATTAAGTTCTAGGGATTTTGATCCGCTAGATAGTTACACAAGAACAAGAGAATGATTCCTAGTGGTTTGGATTTAACTTAAATGGCTAGAAATAAATGATCTTGAATTTGCAGTTGACAGATTAAATGTTTTTGCGGCTGCTGTTGTTTTTGTTCTTGAGTAGTTGAGTTGTCTTGAATGTGTGTTGAATGATCTACTGCTGTTGTCATTTATAATTCACTCAATAGAACAGAATTGAGCTGGCAAGACAATCTGTGAATTGGCAAGACAATCGGTGAGACAATCCGTTGATCTAGCAAGACAATCGGCATGACAATTGATTATACTGGCATGACTTTCGACATGACTATTGATTGAACTGGCATGACTTTCGGTATGACAATTGATTGTCATACCAGTTCAAATGATTGTCTTGCTGAATTAATATTGAATATAAATTCAAAATCAATTCTGAAAATTCATAATATTAATTCAGAATTAATTAATCAAATAATTCAATTAATCAATAAATTAATCTTTGCAGATTTAATTTATTTTCTTAATTAAATTATATGACTTAATTAATTAATAGAGAATTAATACTACTCTTGAACAACAACCATTCTTCTGAAAATTATGAATCAATTCCACCACTTCAATGTTGACACTCAGATTACTGTTTGGTTCATGAGTGACTAACTTTCGTGACGTTTTTTCATGTCTTGACTTTGATAACTTGATTTTCTTCAGATTAAAACCCTGTAATTATCTGATACCCTGACAAGATCTCTGACACTTGATTAAATCCACAATCTTGATTTATATCACTGAGGCTTGATCAATTTCTTGAACTTCTTCCAGTGAATTAATTCCTCATGTCTGTAAATGAACAATGTTTCTTAATCCTTTGACATATGTTACTTTGAGAGATCTCTTTGACGATAGAACCACTATTTACTTGTTACATTCTTATTTGAGTTGAGTTAAATCCTCGAATAAACAAATAGGCTATGACATATGCCTTTCAATCTCCCCTATTTGTTTGTTAGACAATAACAACAAATACCTAGAGGATAACTCAACTAACAAATAAGAAAAAGATGTAAACAAAAATGCAAAGTAAATAGCAGAAAAGTTCTAGATTATATTTAACATTTTCCAGATTCCAAAAGAAATTTACAAGTGAATACAAGATAGATGTTCCTCTAGACTGAACATATGAATACATTTTTCTATCTTGATTCATTAAGCTCTAAGCATATTACATTAAGTTTTGAGCTATTTGAATTCAGTTGTCTTCACTTCTGAATTCACCTTCTTCCAGATCTTGTAGCAGCTCCTTGTCATAGACACGATCCCTTTCCAAAGAGAAACTGACTGGTCTAACTGGTTGAACCCTAAATGAATTTAGCTTATTCTTAAACTGATTGTACCTTTTGATGTTCTTTTCATAATAAGCTTGAATCAGATCAGCAGCTTGAGTTTTCAACTCCGATGAGTATCCAGCAGTTCTTAAATGATGTTCCATCCAGACAAGATGCTTAGCAGAGTAGTCTTTAAGAGATTGTGAATCGAGATGGCAGATTTGAAGACAGTCAGACTTAAAGAATCTTACTTGAAAGGGTAAGTTGACCACTTGAGGACTAGCCCTATTAGCAAACTCTTTTAGCCTTTCACGAAGGACTTCATTCAATTCTGAGCTTCTTTTGACTTTGTTGAGAAGAACCCAAATCTCAGATAAAGAACGATTCTCAAACATGTGAAGTGATACCTTGAAAGATCCTTCACTCTGACAATATACAAAGATGCTCATTTCATTTAATGTTCTGTCAAAAGTAGCTGAGATCCTTGAGATTTCAGTCTTGATAGCATTCATGTATACGTCATTGTTTAGATTAGAAATTTCCAACCTATCGAGAAGATGTAGAAACTCTCTATCATTGTTTGTGTTCAGCTGAGGTATATCAAGAACTCTTCTTGCTTCATCCCATTTTACACCAATCTTCAGATTGACATCTCTTCTTCTTTCTTCAGCTTTAATGTTATGAAGACATTGCTTTTTAAGAGTTTCTGTTCTTTGGATGTCTTTCTTCATGTCAATGATCTGAGATATCTTTTTAAGTTCAGCTTTTTTCCTCATCAACTCTGACTGCTGCTTCTGGAACTCTTTCTCAAAAATAGGATCCCCTGGAGCTTCCTCTTCCCAGTCTTCAAAATTACTTTCCTCTTCAGCTTCAAAGATACCAGCTTTATCTTCCAAGACTGGTTCAGTGGGAACATCAAGAATATCGAAGTCATCTTGCTCTCCACTATAGTAGACATCATCAGCCTTCCTTGTCTCTCTAGTAGAAGAATCTTTTTCTTTTCCTTTTCCACTTCTCTCTTGCTTCTCCCCCTTAGTTGAGGAATCCTATACAGATTTTCCTTTAGACCCTTCATGACCTCCATTACCTCCAGAGCCCGAGCCTCCACCAGACGGCCCTTCAAAGATGGTCATTTGCTCTTCAGTAGGACAGTGATAATTTTTTATCATGTAATACAAGTGCTTCATCCCTTCATTGAGATGTTCCATGCCCTTTTCTATCTTCAAGAATCTGGAAGAGTCCAGTGAATGGTTCATTTCAATCAGGTCTTCAAGAGAATTCATTCTAGTATGGAGAGAGCAGAAGTTTGAAAGGTCTTCGGCTGATAAAGTTGGAGATTCCTGAATGGAGTTAAGCTTTGGTATCACAGTGGTCTTCAAATCTGAGATATCATTCCTGATGAATGCCAGCTGATTGTTGATAGAGGTGGAAGAAGAAGACCGTTCAACCACTTGTGCTTTAAATGTCTGAGCCTCAACCTGACTTTTAGCAAGTTGTTCTTTCAGAGTAGCAATCTGAGCTAACAGGTTTTCAGTGTTTGTGTCTGTGTATGCGCTCACCTGAATATCTCTCATTCCTGGTTCGCTCAACTCACGTGCTTGTGTTTCTCTCAGTATAATTGCTCGTGAGGAGCCATACTGTTGCTGGTCTTCTGTACCTGCAATTGAAATTACCCTAGCCTCTTCAAGAGAGGTCAGTGGTGGTGTAATGGGAATTCGCGAGTCCCGATCCTCATCCAATTCTATCTTTTCATGGGAAATAGATGTCTGAATTGCTTCAGGGATAGACTGACCGAGTTGCCCTCCACTTTCTCCAGATAAATTTGCGAGTGGAGAATCCCGTGAGGGAGCCAGAGGTGTTGGATCTGGGAGGGGAGAAAATGACTCTATTAGAGGTGGCTGAGAGTCAGATTTTCCCTCTGAAGCATGTGACTGCTCTTCTGCCGTAACTATGGCAGGCACTGTAGCAGACTCAATGTGCACTCCTCTCTCTGTGTCCTGAGTGTCATCTATTGGTATGTTTACTTCCATTGTGAGTAATGGAAGGGTGCTTGACTCAATACAAGATGCCATGGCCCGATGGCGAATTTCAATAAGTTCATCCTATTGAGAGGATGTCTCTAGTAACTGTTCAGTGGCTATTTCAAAGTCCATGTCCTGTTGGGAGGACAAGGATGGGCTTTCAGATGCCTCAGTATATGTTCTTCTCTTCTTGGGAGGAGGCAGAGCTGAGAGTTCATCCACATCTAAAAACACACTACTTCTAACTAACCTTCTCGGTAACATTTTTGACAGTGGGGGAGAGTTTGAGATAGGTTGTGACTCTGTGTTTGGCTCTATGACCTGGGATTGAAGCTGTGGTTCTACAACTTCATGGTCAGCCCTATCAACCACTGGGGGTCTTACATCAGAAGTAGGAATAGTTTGAGATTCAGGAAGTATTATTTGCAGTGGAAGAGCATCTGAAGTCTGTGCCTGAGTGGCTTGTACCACTGGAGGTTGAGGTTGCTGTTCATGACCGGGAAGAGCAAAAACTGGTGAAGGAATGAAGTCGGCCATAAGAGCATATACAAGTACTGGAACTTGCATGAATTTAAAGGTTGTGTCTTGTCGTGTGTAGATCTTTTTATTTACAGGAGGTGGTTCAGCTACCGATGAGTTTGCAAAAAGAGCCTTATGCTCAGGGGTCAAAAGATGTTCTACTATAAGCATAAGAAATAGAGGGTAGTAGCAAAAAACCCTATGATTCGTAGAATGATCGCGCTTGGCTGCAGTGAGACGTCTCAGAATAATGGGTAAAAGTAATTTTCCAAAATTGATCCTTTGATTGAAAATAACCGCAAGACCAATATATTGCAAATTGGAAGTGATGTTGTGAAAATTGGATTTAGTACAGTTGGCAAACACTTTGGAAAGTGTATTGAAGAAAATATCCCATTCAGAGACCGAATTTGACTTAGACAGCTTAGTCAAATTAATCACTCCCTGATAGTTAATAGCATGGAAAAAGTTTGAAATCTCATTATCAGTGGGTAAATTAACAAAATTGTCCATTGAAAAATTTAAAGCTCTATTGATAACTGTTTCATCAATTACATACTGTGTGTTTGCCACGGTGAATGAAAAAGAGTTAGAATCATCGGCCACAGAAGAAGTTGTGCAAATCAGTCTAAGCAAGTCGACATTTAATAGAACATTTGATTTAATAGCGGAGCTAAAATCGAATGATCATTTAAAAATCGAATCCATGGCTTAAATTTCTCCACATTACAATTTTCTGGATTAAAAAACCCAACATGATTATGCGAGACAATATGGAAATTGAGAGCCATTAAAAAAAATCAATAAAACACAAAAAATGAATCTGTTGATTTTTATCCCACAAACTCAGTAGAAGTAACAGATTTTGCAAACACACGACACAATACCAGTTTGAAGTTAAAAAAAAACGAATTGGGGTTTTTGAAGAAAAGAACAAAATGAAGAACACACCCAATTACACAAGAAAGATCTGTTTTTTTAAAAAAAAATGGGCAACACTTCTGTATGTATACACTTGTATGTATATACCCAGAAGTGAAGATTGAGTGTGCTGAGTAAGAACTCGAGCAAAGCAGCAAAAATGGCGATTTGGTGGTTTTGATAAAAAGAAGCAGATGAAAGTTTGGAAGAAAAAGGAGAGAGAAGAGATAGAACAAAACAAAACAAAAAAATGTCTAAGTACTATAACTGGTATGACAATCCTGGATTGTCATACTGATTGTCATACCAGGCAAAAGGGGGAATTTAAAACGAAAAAGAAAATAAGCTGGAATGACAATCCGATAGTCATACCGATAGTCATTCCAGTACAAAATAAAAATAGAAAATAGTTAATATATATTATATAAGTTTTATAACTGGCAAGACAATTGATTGTCATACCGATTGTCTTGCCAGTATAAAACTATACTGAGAATTAAAATAAATAAAGATAAACTGGAATGACTTTCAGCAAGACAATCTTAATAGCCTTGCCGATTGTCATTGCAGTTAAATACATAAAAACATAAAAATGATTTTAAAACAAAATAAAAATGCAAAAAATAACTTAAAATAATATTTATAATTACAGAATAGACAAATAAAGACTAATATAAATATGGCAAAAATGCAGAAAATATTTACAAAATTAAAATATTCAGAAATAACTATATTTTAGTCCAAAAATAGATTTCTTTTGAATTTTAGCAAATAAAATTCATAAAAAATATTTTTAGAGAAAATAAAATATTCTGAGATATTAAAATTAACAAGTTGAATAAATAAATAAGATAAGATAGCAAAATTACATAGAATAAGCAAGAAATATGGTATAAATGATACAATAAATTTGCGAATGAATTTTTCAATCATGAAAAAATTCATTTGTAAATTCATTCAAGAACAGATCTCATATATTAACTAGATTAATCACTAAAATTATTCAACATACCCAATTTACCAACTAATCTGGTAAATGTGGATTCATCAAGAGGTTTAGTGAAAATATCTGCTATTTGTTCTTCTGTTGGAACAAAAAATAGTTCAACAGTACCATTCATGACGTGCTCTCTAATAAAATGATACTTGATGTCGATGTGCTTGGTCCTTGTGTGCTGCACAGGGTTGTTGGTGATGGCTATTGCACTTGTATTGTCACATAGAATAGGAATTTTGTTCAATACATAGCCATAGTCCCGTAGCTTGTTCCTAATCCACAAGATCTGAGCACAGCAGCTTCCAGCAGCGATATATTCAGCCTCGGCCGTTGAGTTGGAAACTGTTTGCTATTTCTTGCTGTACCATGAGACTAGCCTGCTACCTAGGAATTGACAACTCCCTGAGGTGCTTTTCCTATCAATAACACTTCCTGCGTAATCTGAATCTTTATATCCAACAAGGTTAAAACCATATTCTTTAGGGTACCAAATACCTAGATTTGGTGTTCCCTTAAGATATCTCAAGATTCGTTTTATAGCAACGAGATGAATATCTCTAGGATCCACTTGGAACCTTGCACATAAGCATGTAGCATACATAATATCTGGTCTACTTGTAGTAAGATAGAGTAATGAGCCAATCATACCTCTGTAGCTTGTGACATCTACCTTAATGGAGTTTTCACATGGTCCAAGCTTGACAGCTGTAGATGACGGAGTCCTTACTGATGCAGAATCCTCTAGATTGTACTTTTTGAGGAGTTCCTTGAGATACTTGGATTGAAAAATAAATATTCCATCTAACCTTTGATTTACTTGTAATCCGAGCAAGAACTTCAGCTCTCCCATCATGCTCATTTCAAATTTGTTGTGCATTAACTTAGCAAATCTCTTACAGAGACTATCATTAGTAGACCCAAATATTATATCATCCACATAGACTTGGACTAATATAGTATCATTCTTATGCTTTTTAAAAAAGAGAGTTTTGTCCATGACACCTCTATTAAAGTCATTTTCAATAAGAAATTCAGAAAGAGTGTCATACCATATTCTCGGAGACTGTTTGAGACCATATATAGACTTGAAAATAAAGTAGACAAAATCCAAAAGATCTGGATCTTCAAAACCAGGAGGTTGCTCTACATATACCTCTTCATCCAACTTTCCATTCATAAAGGTACTCTTGACATCCATTTGATAAACTTTAAAGTTCAAGAATGCCGCGAATTCCAGAAATATCCTGATGGCCTCAAGTCTAGCCACTGGAGCATAGGTTTCATCATAATCAATGCCTTCAGCTTGAGAATACCCTTTAGCTACCAGTCTTGCTTTATTTCTTGTAACCGCACTAGCTTCATCTAGTTTATTCCTGAATACCCACCGAGTACCAACAGCTTTCTTGTGTGTAGGTCTAGGTACCAGTTTCCAGACTTGTTGATGTTCAAACTGATTGAGTTCATCTTGCATATCAATCACCCAATCTGGATCAGTCAGTGCTTCCTCAATCTTCTTAGGTTCCATCTCAGAAAGAAATCCTGAGAACATACATTCATTTTGAGTAGCACTTCTAGTTCTGACTCCAACATCTGGATCACCAATAATTAACTCAAAAGGATGAGCTTTATTCCAGACAGTCTGTCTTGGAAGATTTGATCTTGATGATTCACCTTGAAATACATTGGGATGTTGTGTCCTACTAGTTGATCCTTCAGCATCTCCCCCTGAGTTGTTGCCAGGTTGACTTGATGATTCTCCGTCAGTAGCAGTGGTATCTCTATTGTTGCCAATATGTCTATCACCATTACCTTGAGTATCATCATGATTAACAGGTTCTTCACCAGCAGCAACCTCAGGTTCTTGATCATTTTCTGATTATGAATCTGACATATCATCAAACTTCAGTTTCTCAGAAGGATCTTCAGTTTGGATACTTGGGAGTTTAGTGTCATCAAATGTAACATTGACACTTTCAGTTACTTTGTGTTCATCAATGATATACACCCTGTATGATCTTCTTCCATAACCAACAAAAATACTCTCATATGCCTTTGCCTCGAATTTACCACGACGATCATCTCCATCCTTGAGCACGAAGCATCTGGCACCAAATACATGAAAGTATTTGATAGAAGGTTTCTGTTCATTCATAATCTCATAAGGAGTCTTCATAAGGTCCTTGTTGATTAGAGTTCGATTCTGAGTATAACATGCAGTATTGACAGCTTCAGCCCAAAAGTACATTGGAAGACCTGATTCACTTAACATAGTTCTTGCAGCTTCAATCAATGTACGATTCTTCCTTTCTACCACTCCATTATGCTGAGGGGTTCTAGGAGCTGAATATTGTCTGGTAATCCCTTTGTCTGTACAAAATCCATTGAGAAGTGAATTCTTGAATTCTGTTCCATTATCTGACCTTATTGCTCTAACAGGGATATTAGAATCTAACTCGATCAACTTGATATGATCAATCACAACTTGTGGTGTTTCATCCTTAGAGTGAAGGAATAAAACCCACGTATAATTGGAATAGTCATCAACTATCATAAGACAGTAACACTTCTTTGACATCGAAAGAACATTAACTGGTCCAAACAAATCCATGTGCAATAACTAAAGAACACCAGTTATGGAGGATGTGTCAGTGCCTTTGTGACTTGCTTTCTTTGACTTTCCTTTCTGGCATGCCTCACACAGTCCTTCTGGGGAGAATTCCAGTTGAGGCAGACCTTTGACCAATTCTCTTTCGACAAGAGAATTCATTATTTTGAAATTGAGATGGGAAAGTCTCTTGTGCCATAGCCAACTCTCGTTTGACGATGCCTTTGCATAGAAACAATTGACTTCAGGATTGCTTCCAGAGTTCATGTCAGCTATGAACAGATTTCCTTTCCGGATTCCCATCAAGGAGGGTTGTTCACTTTTCTTATACAGGATTTGATACTTCAGCTTGTCGAATAAAACATAGTAGCCCTTATCACAGAACTGACTGATACTAAGCAGATTATGTTCAAGTCCTTGCACAATATACACATTATCAATGATAACATTTCCAGCTTGCAAATGGCCATATCCCTTAGTTAAACCTTTGCTGTTATCTCTAAAGGTAACCACTGGGCCAGCTTTCTCAACCACATTTGATAGCAGGGCTCTATCTCCGGTCATATGTCTTGACGATCCGCTGTCAAGAATCCACACTACCGGTTCCACCCGTTTAATACCCTGTAATATAAATGGATTAGACCTTCTTCGGAACCCAAACTTGGTTGGGTCCGACATACTTGTAGAATTGGCCTTTATCAGGCAAAACAACATTCTTAACTTTTATGTTCTCAACTTTCTCAACGACTGGACATTTGACCTTGTAAACAGCCTTAACAAATTTCTGTTTAGGCTTAGGCACAAATGTCTCCTTTCTAGCCTTAGGAGGACTAGCAGTCTTAGACCTTTCATGCTTCCTATTATTCATATGCTGACGAGGAGTAGTCTTATCACTAGAAACATGCTTACCATTAAAATAAGCATACATCAAATTAAAAGCACAAGAAATACAATTAGGAACACCACATACTTTATGAGAGGGATTAACAATAGGAAAATTATGCATGGTAGACATGGCATTTTTGGTATCCAACTCATGTGTGTCTGAGTTAGTCTCAGTTGTTTTCACAACTTTGACTGGAACTGTCGACACACTTGGCTTGGAAACAACCTTCTCATTAGCAAGATCTTCAGAACGTATTTCTTCTTGAATAATAAAGGAGGTCTCATCAAATGGTTTAACAATTTATTCTTTATAGAGGGGTTCATCAACACCCTTAAGCACATGTGGTACTTCCCTACCTTTAGCAAATACATGAGGAGGGGAGTTTATGCCTAATTCTCTAATAGCAACATTGTAATCAAAGCCTATTCCAGATGTTTGATTAATAGCTTGCTTATTGTAGAACTCTTTAGCCTTCGAACAAGGATTAAAGTAAGCTTTAACCTTAGTCTCAAGACCGGTGATCTTGTCTTTGAGAATAGTTTCGAGTTGTCTATAACAGTTAACTCTATTCTCTAGAAAAGATACTTGTTCTTTTAAATTGTCTTGATTAATGTGCACAAGTTTTAATTCATTGACCTCTTTCTCAAGGTCTTTGATCTATTGAATTAACATTTCATTATCACGACGAGCACAATCTAAGGAACCTCCTAGATGATAAACTAATTCAGCATCAGTAAATTTTACCTCTTTTCTTGATGATGAAGTATTTCCATCAATAGCCATAAGAGCAAGATTCCCAACTTCTCCATCTTCACTATCAGTATCATCCCAGCTTCTTCCCTTTGCCAGGTAAGCCCTTTCAGATTTACTCTTCTGATTTGAATTATAAGAGTTCTTCCTTACTTGCTTTGGCTTCCTGCATTCTGTGGTAAAGTGTCCCAACTCATTGCAGTTAAAGCATCGAATGGTGCTCCGATCAACCATCCCTGTTTTGTATCCACCACTGCTGGTGTTAGAGGATGAAGATCCACCTTTCTGGAATCTGTTATAGTTGGACTTGTACTTGAACTTGGGATTCCTCTTGAATCTGACATTGGAGAATCTCTTGACAATCAGGGCCATTGACTCATCTTCCAATTACTCCAGCTCTTCCAAGGAGTAAAAATCATCACCGGATTGATTTATAGTAGGAGGATCAAATTCTGCTACTATCACATTTTCCTCAGCATTGGAAGACTGTACCATTCTTTCTGACTGTTGAGATTGTTGTTGTTGTTGTGGTTGTTCTTCAGCTACTAGAGCAGTAGACGTGCTGACCACTCTACCTTTCTTGTCGACTTCCTTCTGCTGAATCTGCTCCAACTCATAGGTTTTAACACACCATAGAGCCTTTCCAAAGAAATCTCACTTAGATCTCTCGCTTCTCTTATGGCAGTGATTCTATGTTCAAGATGAGTTGGCGGTGTTAAAAGGAACTTTTTGTTGACCTCCATGATTGGATAATATTTTCCATTTATGTTCAGGTTGTTGATCAATGCATTGTACCTCTCAAACACTTCAGTAATTCCTTCTCCTGGATTGGATTTAAAATGTTCATACTCAGAGGTTAGGATCTCTAACTTGTTCTCCCTAACTTCCTATGTGTCTTCATTAATCACCTCAATAGTTTCCCAGATGTGTTGGGAATTTTTACAGTTCATCACATGTCTGTTCATCAAGGGATCAAGGGAATCAACTAAAATTAATTGAAGGCTGGCATCCAAGGAGGCTTCTTCCTTTTCAGCAGGAGAAAAATCATCAGGATCTTTTACATAGGTTCTAGCTTTGGTAATTACAACATCATCTTCTATTACCTCTGGTTCAATAACCATCGGAATTTTTGGACCCTAGTTTAACACGTCCAGATATTTGGGATTTGCAACTTGTAAGAACAAGAGCATCTTCTTCTTCCACATAATATAATTTTCTTTATCGAACAGTGGAATTTTAACGGTTCCAACTTTTTGTGAAGTCATTATGAATTTTTGAATAAATAAAAATTCAAGGAGTTGAAAAATCACAAAAGTCTAGGATCTTGATTTGTTCGTTAATCAGAAGGCTCTGATACCAATTGTTATGTCCCAATATGTTTGTAGAAGGGGGGTTGAATACAAACTTTACCGTTTAATCTAATTTAATGTGGAATAAAAAGGTGAAACAAAATTCAAGTTAAATAAAACTATTATTAAACTTGAAAGGTGTTACAACAACGGTATCGTTTACAAGGGATTAATCTCAAATAAATTATCACAAATCTAGAATAAATTCGACATGAATTTTTTCTATTTTTGCAATAAAAAGATCAAATGCTAGAAACAATTTGAGATTAAGTTCTAGGAATTTTGATCCGCTAGATAGTTACACAAGAACAAGAGAATAATTCCTGGTGGTTTGGATTTAACTTAAATTGCTAGAAATAAATGATCTTGAATTTGCAGTTGACAGATTAAATGTTTTTGCGGCTGCTGTTGTTTTTGTTCTTGAGTAGTTGAGTTGTCTTGAATGTGTGTTGGATGATCTGCTGCTGTTGTCATTTATAAGTCACTCAATAGAACTGAATTGAGCTGGCAAGACAATCTGTGAATTGGCAAGACAATCGGTGAGACAATCCGTTGATCTAACAAGACAATCAGCATGACAATTGATTATACTGGCATGACTTTCGGCATGACTATTGATTGAACTGGCATGACTTTCGGTTGTCATACCAATTCAAATGATTGCCTTGCTAAATTAATATTGAATATAAATTCAAAATCAATTCTGAAAATTCATAATATTAATTCAGAATTAATTAATCAATTAATTCAATTAATCAATAAATTAATATTTGCAGATTTAATTTATTTTCTTAATTAAATTATATGACTTAATTAATTAATAGAGAATTAATACTACTCTTGAACAACAACCATTCTTCTGAAAATCTTCTGAAAATTATGAATCAATTCCACCACTTCAATGTTGACACTCGATGTACTGTCTGGTTCATGAGTGACTAACTTCCGTGACGTTTCTTCATGTCTTGACTTTGATAACTTGATTTTCTTCAGATTAAAACCCTGTAATTATCTGATACCCTGATAAGATCTCTGACACTTGATTAAATCCACAATCTTGATTTATATCACTGAGGCTTGATCAATTTCTTGAACTTCTTCCAGTGAATTAATTCCTCAAGTCTGTAGATGAACAATGTTTCTTAATCCTTTGACAGATGTTACTTTGAGAGATCTCTTTGACGATAGAACCACTATTTACTTGTTACATTCTTATTTGAGTTGAGTTAAATCCTCGAATAAACAAATAGGCTATGACATATGCCTTTCAGTTGTTAATAATGCTCCAAGTGTGGGGGCATTGTTCGAAACTAAATAAACATATGTTGGAGGATAGAAAGAGAGCCTAAGGAGTCTGCACAATTGGGCAACCAGCGCCTAGGTTGGAATAAGCGACGAGTTATTGAATGATGGGTAACAAAGTCAGGCCGGTGGAAGGCAAGTGAAAGCACCGATTTATTTTGTTTGCATCGTACGAGTTAGTGGGATGACTTCACAAAATGCCAGCGACATCATAGCCTCTAAGAGGATCTAGCATTGAGGAACTTGATTAGATAGTTGACATGGTGAAGGAAGAATTGAGGATGGTCATGAAGTTGAGGCAAAACTCAAGTCAATGAGGATATTGACTCAAGTGGTGTGTGAGGGTTTATAAGAATTCTGATGGGCATGAATCCGATAACATGAGTTGGATGAGACGCCGCTCAGTAACAGCCAAGGTGACTGGGCATAGCGACTCTTAGTCGGTGACTGTTGTGCACGCAGTCAGGCTAGCTGGGGCGACCAGGGCTACAGGTTCTGCTGAGGCTACTGGCGACAGTCTTAGCAGCAACCAGAGGGTTGGGTAGCAAATCACTTGGTGACAGTTATTGACAGGTTTTTATGAGTCCTAACAATTAAATGACAAGGGAAAATGGAAAATATTATGGGCACAAGTGGTGGGCACTCAAGGAGGTAGCTGCAAGGCATGAGGGGGAGTTTTATAAACTTCCCGATAGTTATAAAACTACCTTAGAGTTCAAATTCATGGTTGATCTATTTATATGTTAGGCATTCAATTATAAACATATATTGTATGATATCATAATGCTTATATTGTGTGATATCATATATGGTAAGGGCTGAATCATTGCATTTGGTTAATGTTGTGTAGGTTGTTGAAGATGCTCCAAGTGTGGGGGCATTGTTTGAAACAGAGTAAGCATATGTTGGAGGCTAGCAAGCGAGCCTAAGGAGTCTGGATAATTGGGTGACCAGCGCCTAGGTTGGCTTAATTGTTTGGGGAATAGGCGACGAGTTCTTGGATGATAGGTAACAAAGTCAGGCCGGTGGGAGGCAAGCTAAAGCATTGATTTGGCTTGTTTGCATCGTACGAGTTAGTGGGATGACTTCACAAAATGGGCAGCGACATGATAGCCTCTAAGAGGAGCTAACATTGAGGAGACGCCGCTCGGCGATAGCCAAGTCACATGGTGACTCTTACTCGGCGACAGCTGTGCATACAGTCTGGCTAGCTGGGGAGACCGGGGCGACCGGTTCTGCTTGGTCTACTAGGGCTAATGGCAACAGTCTTAGCAACAACTAGAGGGTTGAGTAGCAAATAACTTGGTGACAGTTATTGACAGGTTTTGATGAGTCATAGCAGTTGGATGACATGGGAAACTGGCAAATATGATGGTCACAAGTGGCAGGCGCTCAAGGAGGCAGTTGCAAGGCTTATGGGATAGTTTTATAAATTTTTCGACAATTATAAAACCGCCTTAGAGTTCAAATTCGTGGCTGATCTATTTATATGTTAGGAATTCAATTGTAAACATATATTGTATGATATCATATTACTTGTATTGGGTAGAATATAGGCAATAGTTTGGGAGACATTTGGTTTGGGGAAATCTAAGTGTAATTGTGGGATCCTTTGTATATATTGTGGTAATAAACTAAAGGTTGGCATTCTCCGTATATCATGTGCACGTTTATATACATATCGTGGTAGATAGTGTACTTATATTTCATATAGGTGTTTGTGAGGGAAGGCTGTTGTTCTTGTGGCGTTTGGGCAGACGGTGACTGTGGGCAGACGGGGGCTGCTGGGCGACAAAAGCACGAGAGCAGCCCGCACGGGCGATTAAAAAAAAGAATAGGCCTGTGACATAATGTATGTATCGATATATGTCTAGGAATGACCTAAGTTAGGATTGTGCCCCCTGAAAACATACTTTACCTAGTTCTTTATATTCTCAAAATTCTTAGCGTCGGGATAAAGAGATCATTTTGGTTTCCTATCGATTAATAATTGCCTCCTATCTAACTAATCATTCTAAAGGAGTACTAGAAAATATAAGCGAAAATCCTCACAAGTATTCTTATATGTGAAATTCTTAAATATCTTGAATTTATGATGCAATCATTAAATTCGCAAGAAAAAATTCTTGAATTCACAAGAAATAAGAGAAAATTCTCTAAGGTTTGAATGTAAATAAAAGATAATATCTTGTTACATTTTCAGGCTTATTATTTAAGGATACGAAGCCCCAAAATAAAATAAAAATAAATTCTAATTAAAAATAATAATTAAATATAGTGTGATCATATAAGTTTGAGCATGAAAATGCAATATCTCCTCTAAAGTTACTGTTAACTTTTCCAGTTTTGGAATGGTCACACAATAGAGTAACGTGATCATGTTATCGTGCATTCTTGATCATTAATACTTTAATATAATCATACAAAATACCTTCGCCGTGATAACTTTATAATGAACCTCAATTTGGCATGATTATGCGATAATCCCCAACATGAACATTCTTTTACTATTACATCGTGATCCATCATGACCTCAATATGCGCCAAAAATTCTCATACATCAGATTCATTCTACATCTTTCTCCCATTGTAATTGAAGTTAGCCTTCCCAAGAGAATCTCCGATAAAGTTTCACCTGTTAGCCTTTAATTGTATTTTAGTCATTACACCTTAACAAAATCTCCATATATTACTCGAAATTGCTTTATTATAATTGGCAAGTTTACATTAAATACTTGTAATTGTTTTATTTTTATTTTGTGTAGTATATAGATTTGGGTGCATATTTGGGTAATTATTGTAAACTATTTGCCGAAGGTGAGAACAATGAAGAAAATCCAATGATAAATTTACAATTACTAGTGTAGAAATTTCAAGCGATGTATTATTAAGGAATAACGACGGCTCTGAAGAAAACTCAATGTAGATATTATCTTTTTGTAGTGAGGGGAATCAAAGAAAGCGGTCAGCATGTGAGACTTTATCATAAATTTTTATAGAAGGTTTAATTTGATCAATAGGAAAATAGTTTGTTGAGAATGATCATTTAGATAGTAAAAATGTGTGATAATTTTTACTTGATAAGAAAGCTCAAAGTTCTTTATTTACATCATAAGAACTATAAGAATAGAAGGGATAAATCAGAATATGTTTCTCTAGGGCACCATCCTAGCTTAAGGGGGATTCCTAAAGCTAGTGACGGTGAGCTAGTTATAACGTGGGCATGCTTCATGGCTGGATGAAGATGGTACCAACAGAGGAAAAATCTTTTTAAAGTTAGATAAAGTCTTTTAATCCGTTTCCTTGGTTTAATGTTCTACATTATGTAGTAGTGAAATGCTCTATTTATTTTATCATAATTCGACTGAAGCCTGATGCATACCCCTATTTTCTCTATAATAACAATAGACTGGGTTCAAGTATTAGGTATGTGTGTGAGAATATGACAATTTATATGTAACTAACTCTGAATTAGTTGATCCCTTGATATTCTTATTAATCTACGTTATATCATTTATAAAACTGTTTAACAACAATCCCATCCAAGAAGGATAATCGTTCTGATTCTGTTAGAGATGGCGACCATTCTCAAGAACTAAAAAGATCGAGCCGAGGGAGGCCCTATGTCAACTGTGATATGTGTGCATACTTTGGTTCTTCATAATAAGTAATGTTTTCATGTCATTTTGGATTATCATGTTGGCACAAATTTGGATTTGGATGATATTTTCTTGATTTTGTTGAATATCTTATTTAAATGGTGTCTTGGTTGAGCCTGATTTTTTTTAGAAGATTGGACCATTTACTTGGAGTAATATTTATCATCTTTATTTGCAAGTCAACCCATATCGTTCACCATTGACCTTCCATTTTCAGTTGTCACATTCATTATTTCCCCATCTCAGTTTCTCAGAATAACACTCGAATAACCCATTCACTCTAGATATGCTTTGGAATCGGTTAAATACTCTCCACTTAAGCAGAAATATAAAAGAATAAATGAGTGAATTTTCGTAGGTGTTTAGATTCAATAGGAAGTGAATGAAGTGTTGAGATTATTGGATTATTTTATATAAATACAAATAGACTTGAACACACAAAATAAACTAAGTCGCATTAGATTGAGAATAATTTTTTGAGCAATGCACATGCTCATAACTTAAAATAAGAACCTAAATCTCAACATGTTCAAAGCAGGGAAGAAAGTACAAAAATCAAGAAATTATCATTTAGACTTAAAACATTATGTACAAATAATGGTGAATATATTCAGCATGCGACAATCAATTGATAATCAAGTACATAAAATTGAAAGGTAACTAACATTCCAAAAGAAAGAACATCCCTAGTAAGCTTTCATTTTCTTCTTAAGAAACCAATGATGTGGATATGACTGACTACCAAAATCACCCAATGCACAACATATTCAGTAATTGTGCTTATTGATTAGTTAAAGTTATAGATTCATTACAAAGAAAATCCAGTATATGCTCTGAAAAAAATGATATAAACATCGATTCTTCTATACACATTTCTCCTGTAATTAATTATCTTTTTTCCCTTAAACAAGTCATTTATGCTTCACTTTTTCCCATTCGAATACCGAACCTGTTGATATCAAGATAATTCTATATAATATACTCCATCTGTCCCTCCCAATTGTTATCATTTCTAAGAGGGTATCCGACACGCATTTTAAGATAAATAGAAAGTATAGTTATGTAACATTTTTTTTTTAAAATTATTACTGAATAAAAGTTTAAACACTATTTTTTCAGAAAAATAATTTTTTTAAAAAAAGTTATAGAATTATAATTTATATTCATCTTAAAATAAGTGTCGAACAATCTCTCGGAAATGATAACAATTGGGTGGGACTGAGGGAGTAACATTTTTTGGGTAGTTGTGAAAATCAAGCAGGTAGGAAAAACTTTAGTTCTGCTTGTAATAATTTGACAATTAACAACTTGCTTGGAGACATATTTTCCTGCTTTCATAATCTAGTATCACAATAAATAACAATATAATTCATCAGCTTGTAGATAGCAAGCTTGAAAAAGTTTAAGAGAAGTCACGACCATATGCAGCCTCATATTAAAATGTCTACTCAAACACTAAAGGGACACCGGGTTATTTCCATGGGGTAAAAGACATTAAGCTTTTTCAATGAAAATAAGTGGAATAAAACTAAACTTGAACTATCCTAGAACCGTAGCATATAGTAGGTTAGTTTTGTGCCGGAAAAAGATTTTTTGTGGTGGTGGTTGTGCTTGTATGACGACTCTTAATAAAATGTATGGTTTTCTCTTTACTTTTTGTCAAGTCACAATTCACATGTCTCATAAAAGATGCATACGTACCCTATTTATAGGGATCAAGCCTCACATAGTTCTCGGGGAATAAGTGACAATTAGGGATAAGGTTTTACGCATGCCCATGCAACCCAATCTCATCTTCAAGTCAGGCTGTCATGCTATTAATCACGTAAATATCGACAGAGCATGTTTACTATAATCTCACGTTATCTCCGCATTTATTCCCATGATTATATGAATACCCCATGCCAACCCCAAAATTTACGAATAACTCAATCATCTACGAGTTATAATCCATAGCGTCAAAATGGGATGATACGAGCCGACCCGGCTACCTTGGCTCGCACCAACCTCTTGGTGGGTCTACTATCACTTTGTAAGGAAAATGACGAAGCGAGCCACCCTGGATGCGGTTCATTATTCGCCATTTAATCATTGTCACTTTTTTGTTCACAACTCCTCCATGATCGCATATGACACCATGCGATGCGAGCTCAGTTTACACATAAAGCACTTCATGGGATGTGAGAATATCCATGCGATAGGAGCTAGAATTACGTTGCCTTCTGGTCCATGCCCAAAATCGGGCATAACAGGATCAAATCAATCAACTGGAAGGCCAAGTCCCACATTCTGTATTTCGTTTACAAAATTTGGGAATCTATAGTCATATTATTTCGATTCATCTCCATCGATTTGGTGACATAACTGACCATCAACTATAACTCTACTGTGGTGCCACTTCATACATTATGTGGTGTTTTCATTCATGTATAAACGTTGCTGTTTCTCTATAAAAGAAAATAAAGCAAGAACTCTTTTGGGATCTTCTTTTTCTTTGGATCCTTTTGTGCCTTATATCGACTTTCATTGCATATGTCATAATGCATATTATACTATTTTCCTTGTAAAATAACAAGCAATGATTCTCACAAGCATTAATATTCTCATATCTCATGTATGATTATGTTTGTTCTTAAAATGAAGCGGCTTCTTTACGAACGTTATTGTTATTAAATCGGTATTATTTATATAAATTGGTTCGGAAGCACTATTTAGTATATTGTAAAAATCTTTTGCTGATGTATATGGTTCCTCCTCCAAATCCTCAAAATATCCCTTTGCTTCTTTGCATCGTACATATCAACATCTCTTTGACCAATATTACCTGAACTTGTTCTGACCTCAACATGTCTTACATTCTTCTCTCCGTGCAAATATCACTTAATATACCACTACATAATATCATATCGACACAAATCAAAAGTCATATCATCATAACCTTCCAAATACTAATTTGAATAATTTTTATACGGGCAACTTATGAGATTGAAATCATATTCAACATGTTCACTTGCAAATTTAATGAAACTTGCTACATTTTTTTATAATCTTCGGATATATTTTATATGCATTAAATCGACTACGATCAATCCAACTACGATCCGATGTCATCTACAAAATATACACAAAACTTAGTAGGTCATAAATAATAAATATTTCAATTAAAAATGTGTTATATATTTTTCAAAAGCTACAAATAATCACACTAATGTCGCCAACAAAAAAAGTAACAACTAAAAATTATCTATTTTATATATGCATAAAAAAGTTAAAGGATCAACTAGTAAAAAAATAAAAAATTGAAGGATCAAATTAACTTTAACATGAAACTATGTAGATGTATAGTCCATGAATATTATGAATATTACTTAAATAATGCATTAAATTAAACTATAATTAGTAAAAACTAAGAATTATGTAAATTTTAGGAACACTATCAAGGTCCCAGCTGTAAAAAGAATATCAAGGTTCCCAAATATTATTCTATATTTGTTCAAATAAAAAATATAATATAAAGATGGTTATAATAATAAAACAATAATCATTATCACATTAAGCTTAATTAAAAGTTAGATATAATGCTTACTTGCAATATAATATAAAGATGGTTATAATCATAAAACAACAATCATTATCACAATAAGCTTAATTAGAAGTTAGATATAATGCTTACTTGCTGTTAGTTGAAGCTCAGGGAAGAAAGGTGGATACAAGGAAAAAAGTGAAACAAAGAAGTAGGGTTTCCAAATTTGATTGAATTCAGTGAAATTAACAAATACCACTAGTCCTGAAGTGCACATACAAGTTTAATAAATAAGGAAAAGATTTTACCTTTAGATCGGTTAAATTTACATAATCAACCGAACTAAATACAACAGACTAGGGAATAAATTTGACGGTGTTATGGATAAAAAAACTATGGTATATTAATTGATAGGATTCAGGAGCTCAAGGCCTTTAATGGCTGCTCTCGTGTTTCGTAGCTTAACTCTGCCTTTAAGAGATGCCTACGTATTTCTGTGAATTAGAGAATCAAGCCAAAAAATATAATTCTAATTGATGGGGTGAGTCCCTTTATATAGATATTGAGAGTCCTTGAATTGAACTAGAGTTAGAAGACTTGTTGAACAAGTTCTCAGTCCTTAGATAGACTTTGAAGTCCTAGAATAAAGGAATCAGACTCCTAGTTGGTGTACGTATCCTTGAGGCTATCTTTTATAGAATTAAATCAGTGTTAGAACTCATTTAATGAGCCGGTAAATCTCCCTATTTATTATTTACAAAATTAATAAATAATCAGGGCTTTAGGCCTCTTTAATTGGGCTTCGTTATTGGACCGTATCAAGTCTAATTAATTTGACATTAATTATATTTTTAGGCTAATTTTAAGCTCATATCATTTGCCCCCCCAACTTTTGCGAAACCTTGTGAAGGTTTTGCAGAAGTTGAAGTTTTTACCTTTCTTGGTTATCGTTTTTACCGTAAAGTGTGGAGCGACCTACAAATTTACAACTATTTTCTCTTTGGGATCCATCCCTACGGGCTTCCCTAACTTTCTGGGATTTTCTGTGTACCTTCGGATATTTTTAATGATTTTTCCTTAATTTTTAGGAATATTCTGATACTCACAGGTATTTTCCCTCAATTCTTTCAAGAATATTTTATCAAAAATAATTTTTGAAAATAATTTTTTAATTTTCCTGATTTTTTTGGGATTTTTTTTGCATAATTTTCCCTATTTTTTGGGAATTTTTAGCAATTTTCCTGATTTTGGCCCATTTTCTGATTAATTAAATAATCAGAAAATGGGCTCTCATGGTACCATGCATCCTAGGTGTGGGTCACCCCCGCCTAGGAGACATGTTACCAACAACGCCCAGGAACATTGTCTCCTAGGCGTTGTTGGTTTCCTCCCTGCTTCCTAGGCGTAGGTGTAACACCCCCAGATCCGGGGTCGGGGACCCGGGTTGTCACGAGTTCCATTTCCCTTAAAACACTTAATTTTAATAAGCAATCAACTCCTGCGTATTGTGACCCCACAATATACACACACACCATAAGTTATAGTCTCAGAGATGAATACCAAAAATAACACAAGTCATTTTTATTCCACAATAATAAGTCATTACACCTCAAAAGGGTTTCTGAATAAATTTACATATTCTTTGCCATTAGTACAATTCATAATATACCTACGTCTGGTACATCAACAGTTGAAAACCTAGCCTACTGGTAGATCCTACCTCAGCTACAGCGGCATCAACGCCTACAGGAAACTGCAGAACGTTTCTTATCCGCTTGCGAATTGGGAGCTTGGCCTCGTTCATCTTGTCTATCTGTTGTTGTGTGATGAAAGAAGAAAGCAAGGGTGAGCAACAAGCCCACCGAAATAATATGTATAATAATTAACAATATATGAGCATTCTCATAGTACTCATGAAAGTCTTGGTCAAGAAGAAATGAACCAAGTTGGAAATCTTAACGCGACCAAGTTGCAAAATATTCAGTATATATGTATATATACTTTTCAAAATCTTAGAAGTCCTCTTCCATGCATAATATACACAGGGTTCCAGTTTATAACTGTATAAAAAATATCGTTGCAAGGTGATCTCATATATCTAACCTTGTCTCAACGTTTTTCTGAAATCTTTGTCATGCATAAGATAATCATTAACTAGATATAAGTTAAAAAGATGAAGTTACAAGATACTTCAATATACTTATATCTTTTCCGAATACTACTTGAACTACCACCGTTCAAGTTATAAATAGTTCAACCCATAGATGAAGCTACAAGACAAAACTTGTATAGAATTAATCTTTGAAATATCATCAAAATGAAATGAAGTTGTGAGATACTTCATTTGATGAAAACATCATTTTGAAAACTCGACCTTGCCAACACTCAACAATCGCCCAGCCGTAGCCTTTCTATCGAAGTGCTCTGGGTAGTATTGCAGAAATATCCAACTGGATGATGAACTCATTACGGGAGTTTGCCGCGCCAGGAAGACCACTCACGATGATCAGTCACAGTAGTGCAACCCCACCATTTTCTACATGTAGAGGAGAACAGTCGGAATTACTTGTCGACCGAACGCTGGAATCCTAAGAAATGGACCGTCTTAGCGGAACTTCCGGGCCATTTGGGCCAATATAATATGGCTGGGCCGGCACCACTCGACCACTTATGCCACTCCTAGTTCAGATAAAATCCATGACTCTGAAACGTAAAGCTCGTCCCCCCTTTCCCCAAGTAGAAACTTGTTGATACAGCTCCACCAAGAAGTCGTATCTAGTTGGAAAGGAAAACTCACCGATATTTCCCAGGCGATGTCTGTTAATGGCTTAACTTATTCCAAGAATTTTACTTCCCGAGTGTTGGGTAAGTAATTAAAACTCTTTTATCAAAACAGCAACCTTGTTGCGAATATAAAAATACATCACGGAGCCGAATCCCTCCGATTTTTGAGCGAGTATTTAAATCCCCTTCGAAAGTAAGATTATAAATTTGAAAACGAGTTTTGGGATCCGCTCTAACTTTCCAAAAATAGTTTTGATAAAGTTTGAAAATAATCTCTGGAAATATTTAAAGGAAGAATGATTTGATAGTATAAATTATTTCCGGAATACTTGGCAAATGTCGAAACATTATTCTTTAGGAAAATAAAGAATATTATTTAATAAAATAAGCGGAGTCATAAGTTCTCAAATGAATATTCAAAATAATATTCATTAAATAAAATAAGCGGAGTCATAAGTCCTCAAATGAATATTCAAAATAATATTCATTAAATAAAATAAGCGGAGTCATAAGTCCTCAAATGAATATTCAAAATAATATTCATTAAATAAAATAAGCGGAGTCATAAGTCCTCGAATGAATATTCAAAATAATATTCATTAAATAAAATAAGCGGAGTCATAAGTCCTCGAATGAATATTCAAAATAATATTCATTTAATAAAATAAGCGGAGTCATAAGTCCTCGAATGAATTTTCAAAATAATATTCATTTATAATATAAAACTATCGAATAAACCTTATTTGATTAATAGTTTTGAAAACTATATATATATATATATATATATAATATACTCGGGAACATCGCCTCCCGGTTTAGAAAAATGTTCAACTCTGGGTCCCCTATACTAAGGGTATACGCAAGTACTGCTTATCTCTAGCATAGGTATTATGCAGTTTATAAGCATTTGAATTGATAATAAAATATCAAGATTTCACAACATGCATATATATACCATATCAACATGCTCCAATATATCGCAATATTTGCTAATAACAACCATGCACTTATCTCAAGATAATGCATCAATATATTTACATCACAACAACAGTATAACGGGTAGAAAACTTGCCTGAGTATTTCGGGGTAGACTTAAGCTTAGAGTGGATCCGGTAACCTAAGAACAACAACATAAGCCGTAATTAGACCATGGTCGCTTAAGAAACTAGTCAAAACTCACTCATACCCTAACGGTCGCTTATGGTCGCTTATACGCTTAACAATTTGCGTTAATCGCTCGCGTACCCTCGGCTCCACTAATTTTAATAAATTAACCGTTACGAATGTTAAGGCGACTCTTTCGCGAATACTTTACGAACTTCCTAATCCACCTTACATAATTGTTTCATACTCCAATTAGTAATTTAAGGACCTTAATCAAGGTTTCACAGTAAAGCGAGGGATAATGGTTCACTCGTAAAACGTTGTTACTTAAAACGGTCATTTCTCCTAAACCGTACATCGGATCCAAGCGAATCACATACTAAAATGAAGCTTACAACATGATCTAGCTAAACATGGCAAAGGTCAGAATCTTACAGTGAGTTCTCTGGTCCAAGATTCATGCAAAAACAGTCTAAGGAAAACGGGTATTACGACGGCTATGTTTACGAGATTCCCAAAATAATTACCACTCTAAATCCTCATCAATTCACTCACAACCACCAACACAATAATATTCAACCATCATACTATAAACTCAGTCCCCAACTCCAAGTTTTACCAATTTATCAAACCAATCAAAGACCCAATATTCAAAACCAATACAAATTCACCAAAACTACTTATAATCAAAGATCAAGCCTTAATACTAACAATGCTTCAATAAAACTTAATGGAATCATAAAATTAAAGCTAGGGTTTGAAGTTTATACCTTCCTTAGATCCTTAAACCACTTACAAGATATTGTAATCCTTAAGAGAGCCTTGATCTATGTTTATCATGTTCAAACTTGCAAAGGAGTTCAAGAAATGAGTTAGAACTTTTGGAGTTATAATTAGTCCGATTTAAAGAACTGTAAAAATGAGAGTCTTACCATGATTATTTGGACGAGACTTGTGAACAAAAGTTGTAGGTCATCTAAATACCTTTCCAAAGAGATACATAACACAATATTTGAATGAGTATTAAAGAAGATATGGCAGTTTGAAGTTTCTGGTATTATTTTGGCCGAGAGCAAAATGAAGAAATGGAGAAAATGGAAAAGTTTCTTTGATTTCCTTGCATAAATATCTTCTCCCTTGATGACATCATCCATCATGCATTACTTTCTTTCCATGTGTTAATCCCTTGTGGTTTGATGATGTCATAATCCTTGGCTTCTTGTACAAGCTTGTCTCTTGGTCGCTAATTTATTTTACGGTTCGCTAACTCTCGTTCTCGTTAATAGTTTGAGGGACCATATCCGGGATCTTATTACTTCGGCTTTCCTGAACCTTTATTAATATCTTATATTCCTTTAATGATCCTCTTCTATAATCCTTAAATAAAAATCCTTTTAATCATGTTACCTTATACTCAATTCTTTCGGTATCTGGTAAATTTTCGGGATAAAATCAAAGTGTCCGGATTCGAATTCTGACGACTCATTTACTTTATGGAATACTAATACGATCTCTAAAATTTCCATAACAGTACTCCTATATAGCATGGTCTGATAATTTTCCTTAATCAGCATAGTCAGAAAAAAAATTACTATTCATCAGGGTTTCAAAAATTTCCAAAAATTGGGGTTATTACAGTAGGTCACCCCCGCCTAGGAGACAACTTGCCTACCACGCCTAGAAATTTTTTCTCCTAGGCGTGGTTGTGTATCTTCCTTCCATAATTCCTAGGCGTGGGTTACCCCCGCCTATGAAGCAATCATTACACCACGCCTAGGAACTAAGTCTTCTAGGCGTGGTTGACTTTCATGCCTCGGTACATCCTAGGCGTGGGTTACCCCCGCCTAGGAGACAATTATTGTACCACGCCTAGGAACTATGTCTCCTAGGCGTGGTTGGCTTTTATGCCTCAATACTTCCTAGGCGTGGGTTACCCCCGCCTAGGAGACAATTATTGACCATGCCTAGGAATTATGTCTCCTAGGCGTGGTTGCCTTTCATGCCTCAATACTTCCTAGGCGTGGGTTACCCCCACCGAGGAGACGGCTATTATAACACGCCTAGGAATTATGTCTCTTAGGCATGGTTGGCTTTCATGCCTCAATACTTCCTATGCATGGGTTACCCCCGCCTAGGAGACATGGTTTTAAACACGCCTAAGAATGATGCCCCCTAGGCGTGATTTGACACTTGACTCTATGCTTCAATATATCCTAGGCGTGGGTAACCCCCGCCTAGGAGACATGGTTTTAACCACGCCTAGGAATGATGTCTCCTAGACGTGGTTTGGCCTTCAATATTTCTTTTTTGTGATTTTTTTCTCAGAATTCAGGTTTTTTGGCAAAGAACATTCTAGATCCTTCCCGAATTTGGAAGGGTAGCTTAATATTCAATTTTTATGGGCTTCCCGTCCTTCTCAAGCCTATTTCATTCGGCCCAACAATCAATTGAGTTACCTCTACTCGGCTATAAAAGGAGTGGAGTTGTGAGTTCATTTCTCACACTCTACTCAAATTTCTCAAAAATTCTCCTCTCCTACAATAGTTTCTCTCCCTTTTTTCCACCGCAAGGCGATTTCCGGCCTTCTTACCGCCATAGTTCTTTTGCCATTTTTTGGGCTTTTCTTGAAGATTTCGTTTGATCTTCATCTCCCTCCTTACCTTCAAGAGTTTTTTCTGGGCTTCAGTCTTCATCCATGGTGGATTCCGACTCATCCCACTCCCAGGTTCCCCAAGCTGCTCCCCGTCCATCTAGGGCCAGCCGAGGTAAAAAATCTCTTGTCCATTCTTCAGTTATTTCTCTTAGGGATCTTTTAACCGAATTTGGGCAAGCCTTCCCTGATATGTTACACTTAGATGCATATAATTATCCTTCTAGATTTGATTCTGATAAGGTAGGGACTGTAGCCCGTTTATTTGGCATTTCACACCCTTATAGGGCCGTGGCTCCAGGCCCAAATGATAAGGTCTGCTACCCAAAGCCTGGGGCCATTCGGGTCTATAAGGAAACCTTCTATGCTGGTTTCCGTCTTCCTCCACACCCCTTTATTTTCCGCCTTTTAGCTGAAGCCCGAGTCTGTCCAACCCAACTTACCCCTAACTCGTGGCGTTTTATTCACTGCTATATGGCCCAATCCCGTAAACATGGCTTTGAGCCCCATATATGCATTTTTCGCTATTTATTTAAATTCGTTAATTCTCTTGAGGACCAAGGATGGGTCAAAATAGTTCACAGATCTTTGGCCCGTTCTTGCTTCATTTCTGGTACCAATCCTGACTCGTATCCAACTTGGAAAAATGAGTGGTTTTATGTATATCTAGATGCCGAGGAGAGTTGGGACCATTTTTTCCGGCCCAACTTCTGAAAAAGTATAGACGGCTGTTTAAGAGATTTAAAACTGGGAGTATATGAAGATGCGGCCATCAGGGCCATTACTGATAATAATTTGCATCATTGTTCTCTCATTCTATCAGAAGGCAACTTGCAAAGTTTAGGTCTTAGCGACCTGGGTCCCGAGGGTACTTCTTTCCCCTTTTTATTTCATTTTTTATTTCAATATCTTCGTTATTTTTCTAATGTTTGCATATTTCCCTGCAGCTAAGACAGCTCTAGACTCTATCTTTAAGAATAGGGAGGCCCGCGCTGCTAAGGGCTCTACTGTCGAGACTCACCGCGACAAGCGGGTAAGGATTGGAGACCGCCCTTCATTCACGGTTAAGGAGTCCGTCCCTACCTTCATATCTGAGAGGCCCCTTAGCCTCGATAAGGATACTTCTCATTTCATTGTGACTTGGGGCCTTCAGAGGAGGGACACGGTAGTGGGGAGCTCTGAGGCTACTGCTATTTGGTCCGAGAGCGTGGTTACGCCTCGTGACAGGGCCGAGATAGTAGAGTCTTGTGCTGACCTACTAATCGAGCGTCTGGGTGCTCAGGCCGTAGCTTCGGTAAGCCTCTTTCTTATCTTATTCTTCTTGTGCTTTTACGATCTTTTCATCCTACTTATTGTGTTTGAACATGTTTGTGTAGATGAATACCTATCTCCAGGCCGCCCTTCACAACCTGAAGGATGTGAGGACTAGCCTGACCATTGCTGAAACGGATAGGGACAGGTACCTTAAGGCCTCAGAGGCTAACTTCACTCGCTTGCGTGAGGTGGAGAAGGAGTTGGCTGAAGAAAAAGAGCAGGTTCGCAAGCTGGAGCTGGACGCTCAGAGGGCTCAGGCTGAGGTGATAGCTGAGTACAAGGCATCTCAGGACTTTCAGGATGTTCAGAATGCTGAGTATGATGCTAACTTTCCTGAGACCTTTTCTAGCTACTGGGAGCAGATAGTGGAGGAGATTGGGAAGAAGATCCTGGAGGTGACTTTTGCAGCCAACCCAGTCCTTGCTGTTCCTGGGCCAAGACCTCTTCTTGAGGATATTCCTCTCTCCCCCACTCTAACTACTTCTGCTGAGGCCACAGCTTCTCCTTCTCGGGATGCTAACCCTATGGGAAACGAGCCTCTTCCCCCCCCTACCGCTACTGATGGGGGAAACGATGATAATGATTTGTTTAAGGATCTAGATTAGTTTCCTTTTCTTACTGACCCATCGTGGCTTTTTATGTATTAACTTATTTGTACTTGAAACTTATTACCCTACGGGGTTTATTTATGCTATTTCCTTTTTCATAACCTTCCCTTTAAGTTTTTTAGCACTTTCTAAGTGTTGTACTTTTAAGGAGGATGATTAATAACTTGAACTACTCGGTTCTAAGAGTCGTGCATCGAGCACTCTTTATAATGAAATAATTCTTGAAGTCTTCTTCCTTTTCTGATCAAAGCATGATCACACAAAGTATTATCACAACTTGGATATCCAAAGATTGAAATAATTCCAACTCTGTAATATATAGTCTGGTTTTCCAAAACCTTACATAGCATGGGTTCAACCCTTAACAATCACGAACTAAAATGCAAATCCTACTAAAATCAAAATATAAAATCCTACGCTAGCAAAGCTTCCCGGTGCTTTTGAACCTCGTTACCACTATAGTAAGTATAATCTATAGGTAGTAAACTTTCAAGTTTTGAGCGTGCCAAGTCCGGGGTATTTCTTCTCCATCCATGGTTTCCATCTTGTAAGATCCCCTTCCCTGAACGCTCCTAATCTTGTATGGCCCTTCCCAATTTGGGGAGAGCTTTCCTTTCTGCCCTACACCAGAGGCTTCTACCTTCCTTAGGACCAAATCTCCTTGCTTGAAGAATCTCTCTTTTACCCTTAGGTTGTATTAAAAGGAGGCTTTCTTCTGACATTCCACTATCTGTGCCTGCGCCACATCTCGTACTTCATCTATTAAATATAGGGCTAATATTTGCCCCTCCTTATTTTCCTCAGCATTGAAAGCTTGGATTCGGGGAGATGAGTGCGATATTTCTACATGAACAACTGCTTCTGCCCCATATGCTAACATGAAGGGAGTTGCTTCGGTAGTGACTCTACAAGTAGTTCTGTAAGCCCAAAGTATTGGGAGTATTTCATCCACCTAATTATTCCTGGATTTCTCAATCCTCTTCTTCAACCCATCTAAAATTATACGATTTGCCACTTCCGCTTGCCCATTGGCTTGTGGATGAGCTACAGAGGTGAACCGTAACTCGATCTCGCTCTCCTCGCAGTACTTCCTGAACTCTTCGTTGTTGAATTGTGTTCCATTATCGGTGACCAGGATGCGCGGGATTCCATATATGTACATGATATTTTCCTATAGGAATTTTGCAACCTGCTTCGTTGTGATCTTGGCTAAGGTTTAGCTTCAATCCACTTAGTAAAATAATCAATAGCTACAATAAGGAACTTCCTTTGAGTCGTGGCCATGGGGAAAGGCCCAAGTATATCCATTCCCCACATGGAAAAGGGGATGGGAGAGTTGATGGAAGTTAGCATCTCGGGGGGTTGTCGAACAACCGGTACATGTTTCTGACAACGATCACACTTCTTCACATATTCTTTGGCATCGGCCATCATCTCTAGCAAATAAAAACCTAAACGGGTTATCTTATGAGCCAGTGCTCTGCCCCCAAGTGTTGCCCACAAATACTTTCATGTACTTTTTTGAGGGCCAAGTGTGCCTCATTAGGCCTGAGATATCTTAAGTAAGGAACTACATAAGATCTTTTGTACAAAATCCCATCGATCAAGGAATATCTCAGTGCTCGAACAGTCAATTTCCGTGCTTCAGTCACATCATTTGGCAGCCAACTAGTTTGAATATGGGCTTTAATGGGATCTATCCATGATGTCCCCAGCCCTATAGGGGCTACAAGCTTAATATCGGTGCTTCATGTTTTTAAAACGCGGAAGTACACACTCCCTGAACTTTTCTTTAATTCTGACGAAGCAAACTTAGATAATGCATCTGCCTCATCATTTTCCTCTCTTGGAATGTGCTCAACATGGCATTCATCAAATTGAGTTATCACAGCCCTTACTAGGCGAACATACTTAGCCATTGTTTCATCTCTTACCTCGAACTCTCCCTTGACCTGGGATACGATAAGCTGAGAATCCCCACAAAATTTCAAATTCTTGACCCTTAATGTTCCTGTTAGACCAAGGCCAGCTATCAGAGCTTCATACTCAGCTTCATTATTTATGGTCGGGAAGTCTGACATCATGGCATATTCAATCAAGAACCCATCTGGGCTTTGTAAAACAAGCCCTGCTCAACTTGAATTTGTTTTTGATGCTCCATCAAAATAGAGAACCCAATATTCCTTCTCCTTAGCGCCCTTTTCTTTGCCATCTTTTGTGTCTGTGTGTTGAGGTATAGTATCTTCCTTCCCCCCGAATTCTTGGTTGGGTATGGTACATTCCACCACGAAGTCAGCCAACGTCTGGGCTTTTATTGTCGTTCGTGGCTTGTATTTGATATCGAATTCTCCCAATTTTATTACCCATTTAATCAGCCTCCCAGTAGCTTTGGGACTATGAATAATGTTTCTCAATGGCTGATTTGTCAACACTTCAATCGTATGAGCCTGGAAGTAAGGACGCAACTTCCGTGAAGCCATCACCAAGGCTAAAGAAAACTTCTCAATATTTGAATAATTCAACTCAACTCTATGTAGAATTTTACTAAAATAGTATATGGGTTTCTGGACTTTAAGCTCCTCCTTAACTAATACAGCGCTCAAGGCATTTTCTGAAACGACCAAGTATAAATACAAGGTTTTATTCAGATTTGGCTTGGCCAACAACGGGGCCTGAACCATATATTTCTTTAATTTTTCAAATGCCTCCTAGCTTTCCTCATTCCATACAAAATCTTTAACCTTCTTTAGGGATTTAAAGAAGGGCAAGCACTTATCTCCAGATTTGGAGATGAAACATCCTAGAGCTGCAACCCTTCCGGTGAGTTTCTGAACGTCCTTTATGGAATGTGATGGTTCCATATCTAGGATAGCCTTTATTTTATCAGGATTAGACTTGATTCCCTTCTTGGAAACCATCAGACCTAAAAACTTTCCGGATCCCACTCCGAAAGCACACTTTGCAGGATTTAGCATCATTTTGTGATATCTCAATACCTCAAAAGCTTCCCCCAAATGGGTTATGTGATCAACCCTTAACAAACTCTTGACTAACATGTCATCAACATAAACTTCCATAGTTTTTCAAATAAGGTCCTTGAAAATCTTATTTACCAACCTTTGATAGGTAGATCCTGCATTCTTGAGACCAAATGCCATAACAAGATAACAAAATACACCAAAGTCAGTGATGAATGATACCTTAGGGATGTCATCCTTATGCATCTTGATCTGGTTGTATCCACTAAATCCATCCATGAAGCTCAGCATCTCATGACTAGAAGTAGCATCTATCAATGTATCTATCCTCGGCAACGAGAAATAATCCTTTGGGCATGCATCATTTAGATCAGTGAAGTCCACGCACATTCTCCACTTTCCATTAACCTTTTTCACCATTACAGGGTTTGCTAACCATTCCGAAAACTGTATCTCTTCAATGAAACCAGCCTCTAAGAGCTTCTCTACTTCTTGCTTAATAGCTTATTGCCTCTCTGGAGCAAAGCTTCTTTTCTTTTTCTTTACAGTCTTTCGATTTGGATCCACGTTCAGCTTGTGAGTGATCAGTTCCGGGTCTATGCCTGGCATATCAGCTGCCGACCATGCAAACACATCACTATTCTCTTGTAAAAACTTCACCAACTTCCCTCTAAGGGGCTCCTCTAGTGATGATCCAATGAAAGTTACTTTCTCAGGATCCTCGGGAGTCAAAGGAATCGGAACCAAGTCTTCTCCTGGCTTCCCTCTTTTCTCATCATTTTCACAGATATCCAGATCTTCAATAGGCAGAACCTTCCCCCCGACTCCATCAGCCCTAAGAGAGGCTACATAATAACTCATTTCCATCTTTTGATCTCCTCTCTCTTCTCCAATTTCGGGTGGGAAACTTCATCACTGAATGGTAGGAAGAAGGGACTTCCTTGAAAGCATGTATTCCCGTTCTTCCCATGATTGCGTTGTAAGTCGATCCAGCCTTTACCACTACAAAGTCCAACATCTGTATTGCTTGTCTTGGTTCCTGGCCTATGGTCATTGGCAACTTGATTATCCCTTCCACGGGGCACTCCACTCCTATGAATCCATATATCGGCATATCGATCGGGGTTAATTGAGAATCATTGTAACCCATCCTTAAAAATGTATCATGGAGCAAAATGTCCACCGATGCACCATTATCTACAAGGGCCCTTTTCACCGGGTTGTTCCCTATTATCGGTGTTATAACCAGTGGATCATCATGAGGAAATTTCACACCCTCCAAGTCAGAATCATCAAATGCCATCGTCACTCCTGTCTTATCCCTCTTCGGGGATTCTCCAACGATATGCATAACTTCGCTAGTGTATGCTTTCCTTGAGTTTATGGATGAACCAGCAGCAGTTGTTCCTCCAAAAATTGTATTTATCACGGGCCCTCGGGGTCGTGGTCCTCCAAAGATTGCATTTATCGCCAGTCCCCTGGGCTGGGGATTTCGCCCCTGATCATCTTGATCCCTCCTACGATCATCAAAATTCTTTCTTCCATTGTTATTCCTATCTCCTCCATCTCTAGTATATTTGCTCAGCCTTTCTTTTCGAATGAGGAACTCTATTTCATCTTTCAATTGCCTACACTCATCGGTGTCATGACCAACATCCTTATGAAACCTGTAATATTTGCTTTTATCCAACTTGGTAGGATAAGCCTTCAGAGGCTTCGCCCAACAAACATCTCTATCTTTCTCGATTTCTATCAAGATTTGACTTCTAGGAGCCTTCAACTTAGCATATTCAGTGAACTTTTGTCCAGGTCCACCCTTCTTCGGGGTTGAATCATTGCTTTGCTCAGTTCTAGGATACTTGTCCTTAGCAATATATTCCAGATCAGTCATTCGCTTCTTGCCACCAGCAGGCTCATTATTCACTACCGTTTTCCTCATACTTTCCTCTACTTTGATATACTTCCCGACCCTATCTTGGAGCTGTAACATGCTTTCAGGAGGGCGCTTGACCAACGACATCTTGAAGAACTCGTCCCTAGTTCCCTGCTGCAGTGCTATCATAGCTACCTTTTCATCAAGATCCGGGACCTTCAAGGATTCCTTGGTGAAATGATTCAGATAGTCTCTCAAAGACTCTTTTGCTCCTTGTAAAATACTCATGAGGGATGCTGAACTTTTCTCGTGCACTCTCCCACTGATGAACTATTTGATAAAAGCTTGACTTAGATCTCTGAAGGATCCAATAGAAATCAGAGTCAAACGACTATACCATCTTTGATCCATTCCCGACAGGGTTTAAGGAAAGGCCCGACACTTAATAGTGTCATTCACGGACTGCAACAACAGTGCATTAGAGAATGTCCTAACATGATTAGCAGGATCTCCAGTGCCATCATAAGCTTTGATGGTGGGCATATTAAACTTCCTTGAGATATGGGCATTCATTATCTCTTCAGTGAATGGTGGAGTGGGATCATCAGGATCTCCTAGGGGCAGAAGATCACTTAGATCAGCCATTGGGGCAACAACCCTTGCTATATGTCCTAGCTTCCCGCACTTGAAACAAGTAGATCCAATTATTAGAACCTTGCCTGCCTGATTCTTGGTAGGCTGGTCCTTGTTGACTAGCTCTCTAGCTGGCTGATTACGGTACTCCCTTGAATAGTGCCCCTTCTGGTTGCATCTGTAGCAGACCACATTCAACTTGTTGCAAACTTCACCATGTTTCTTCCCACAGACTTGACAGTCTTGCATAGTTGCTCTCTACCGGATTGGTTGGTTCCCAATGGTTGGGGGGTTAATTTGGCCTCTGTTGCCTGCATTCTGTCTGTTAAAATTTCTTTCGGGCTGGAACTTGCCCTTCCTCTGATTAAAATTTGGAAACTTCCCTGCTTGGGAATGTCCTTCACTTCCCTCAAACTTCCTCTTCTTACCTTCCTTCTCCTTCTGAGACATTTCATTCTCCGCCTCTGCAATCATAGTCTTCTGCACAACTCCCGCATATGTATCCAACTCAAATATGGCCACTTTCCCTCGGATTCATGGCTTGAGTCCTTACTGAAATCTCTTAGCCTTCTTCCTATCAGTGTCCACATATGATGGCACAAACCTAGACAACTCCTCAAACTTACTTTCATAATCTGCCACTGACATAATTCCCTGTTTTAGCTCCAGAAACTTCAACTCCATTTGATCCTGAACAAACTGAGGGAAATAATTTTCTAAAAACAGCTCCTTGAATATATCCCACGTAACATTATATGTACCTTCCAACATCTTAACAGTTTCCCACCAGTATGTGGCTTCATTCTTTAGGTAGTCACTTGCAAACTCAGTCTTCTGCTCCTCTCTCACTTTGACTAAGGCAAATGCCTTCTCAATTTCCTTCAACCAGACTCTTGCCTTAATAGGATCTACAGAACCCTTAAACTCTGGTGGATTCACCGCCTGAAAGGTCTTAAAGGTTACCTGAGGGTTGGTCTGCCTCTGCTGTTGTTGAGTCAGGTGAACTGTTTGTTGAGCCAAGATCTGAAGAATCTGGGCTACAGTTGGGTCTACCGGACCTGGGTTGGCATTCTGGTTGTTGCTGTCTTGGGTGTTGTTGTTGTTGTTGTTGTTGGTTTCTTCATTCTGGTTGGTGGAACGGGTATTTCTTCTAGTAGACATTTTCTGTAAAGAATCAAAAAATTTATTTAGCCTTTAAAACAAAATCCTTTTTATAAAAAGATTTTGTAAAACAGAAATATCTCTTTTGAAAACATTTTTAATAGTCGAACTAAGTAAATTACATGCTTCTTTACATAATGTAAACAGTTAAGGGAAATAGGGTACATGTTATCACAAGAGTTTTATAACTTGTGCAGTAAGATAAAATAGGTATGGTAAAGTAAATGACAATACTGGAAAGGAAAGGTACTGATATATATCAAAGTTTGGTGGTACAAGTGCAAAACATTTTATTAAAGGCAAAGGTACAACAGGCCTATTCCTTATTCAGCAGTTCTAGTTTATTCGCACTCCTACCAAAAGTCCGATAATAAACACTATACACTATTATACATATATCACTTATCATATCATTCCTGTCATTTAGTATTATGGAAACTCTGGTCCATCAAGTCTTTCAAAATCCTCCAATGTTTCTCTAGCCCATCCCATAAAAGCATTTGGGGCTGCATACTCACAAGTAGCTACATGAAGTCCAGCCTCAAGTATTTTACGAGTCACCTGAATCTCATTCCGAAGCTCCTTTACTTTCCTGTCAACATCTATAGTTCTTATGATATGCTGTAATTCCTGAATCTGGGCCCACAAGGCCTCTCGTTCTAATAAAAGAGCCTCATACTTATAGTAGGGAATAGGGTGTGGAGTAAACTGAAAAGATGCACCCGCCACCGAGAGTCTGGTAGAGTCAGAATCAGCAGGTGGGGGTCCTCGAATAGGTGGTCTCACGCTAAGAAGTGGAATAGCTTGTAACGGTACAACCGTCACAACTGGTACAATAGCTGACATCGGTGGAAGAGCAGGGCGTGGATCAGTTGACGGTCCTCCAACTGACGGCTCCGAGTGATCAGATGATATCGAAATAAAGGAATATGCCATCGCCGTAAGAATCTTGAATCTCACCACAAATCATACTAAAACCTACTATTTAGCCGCACTCAACCTATCAACATTCTATTTCTTTATTTCCTAATACTAATCTTAACCTTCTACCCATTCCCGACAATCTAGGCTTGTGACAGTGACTTTAAACCTTAGCTCTGATGCCAAACCTGTGACGCCCTCCAAACCTGGGTCAGAAGTTTGGGGTCCACAACACACACACACATACCATATTTAAACCTGTTTATGAATATAAAAATATATATGGAATGACCCTACTTACCATATCCACGGATCGCAACAGTTTAAAGTATGTCCACAAGCCACCATCTTATTTATTACAAATGTACCAAATCCCAAATTTATTTATCTTACATCTGAAATCAAACTTTATTACAAACTTTTAGCACACACCAAGTCACACAACTTCCGATAGCTTATTCCATTTCAACCTGTAAACCTAGCTGGCACACTCGACTGGGGATCCTCGCCATCGCCAATTTCCTTTTTAACTGGAAAAGAACATCAACAGATTCGCAAGAGTGAGCTAACTAGCACAGCAAGTCATAATGATAACAATGAGATTTAATAATGATCAATTAAAATGATATAGGGAATCAAGTTTCCTGATAATCAATGATTAGAATTGGATATTCACTTTCATTTTTAAAAACCAAGGTCAGGCTGCTGATCAGTCATGCACTAACCCCGAGCAAGGCTCCCAGCTTTAATCTATATACTGGATTCAAGGCACACATTGGCCTATTATGACCATGAATCTGGTCCAACCACGAATCCGGTCCATATTTAAAAATAATCCAATTCTATAATAATAACATGATAAACAATGTAATTCAATAAACTGAATCATAAACAATATTTATCTTGAAGCAAAAGGTGATTCACAATACCATGAAGGTATAACAAGGTAAACAAGAAGATTGACTTTCAATTCAGGGAAAGAATTAGAGTGTAAAAGACCAAGGGTGCAAAGGTTACAAGGAATGGTCTCCTGTTATACAAGGCATAAAGGTTCGTCTGTTAAGCAATCTCATATCAAGGATCAGTATATGGCAAATATGTATTTGTGGAGTAGTATCATATATATGTGGTTTGTATCCAAGAATTCAACAATCAATGGTTTACAAGAAATCAGGCTTGCGGCTCAAGATCAATAAGAATCAGGGTTAAGTACTTCAAAGTACTTGCAATATAAAATAAGAACTACTGGGAATAACTGCAACATAATGAAAAGAGTTCAAAAGTATTCGCAATTATATTACATGAAAGTTCAGGGACACTTGCCTTATCAATTCGCTTTCACTTTACTAACACCTGTCAATTGGTTCCCACTCATTGACCACTTGCTTTACGTCTCGCTTCCTCTATTAGTCATCACATATACTCATCAACACTACTTCTCATCTCATTCTATTTGATACACGCTTCTATCTACCCTTCGTTTCATCCAAATCCGATGTACGGATTAAAAGTTACAGCAAAAATAGTCAAACAGTGCACAAACAATCCTTTTATACAGCAATCAGGTCACATAGGGCACATAGCACGTAAGATATTTGATCGAAATAATTTTTCAAAGAAGATTCGGGGTCAAAATGATTTTCCAGGTATTTAACACGAATTTTTAAACATTTTTCGGAATTAAAATTGGACTCCGAATCATTTTATAATTAAATAATAGGGTTCGAACACCCGAATCTGACTTTAAATTAATTTTATAATAATTATCGAGCCTTGAAAATAATTTCAAATAATATTTTAAAGTTCGAAACTATATTTCTGGATTTTTAAATCAAAAATAAATAATTAAATCCAATATTTAATTATCAACTAAAATTAATTAATTAAATAATTAAGATTTATTTAATAATTAAAAATAATTTTCTGAAAAGAAATAATAAATTTTTGAAGTTTTAAAATAATAAAATCAATTTCTGAAAATTTTATAAAAAGAAAATATAATTTTTGAAAATAAACAAAACAGAAATCTTGTTTTTATAAACTTCTGAAAGTACAGGGACTGGAATGAAAATATTGCAAAACTCAGGGGACCTATTTACAATTTGTCCCCGTCCCTGTCACCGGTCGCCGGCGATCGCCATTAGCGGCGATCCCAAGCTTTTCCGGTGACACAAAAGCGGCCCAGAAACATCCCAAAACATCAGTATACACTCTACTTTGCTCCAGGAACATAATTATGCAAACAAATTCACCAGAAAAACAACGAATCGGCCGGAAAAATGACTGGAAAAACTCGCCGCCGGTTGGGTCGAATTTTCCGATCAAAGCCTTCTAGGAATCGTCTGTTAAAACCAGTGGTACCATTCGATTCGTCTTTCGATAATCTACAATTTGGTACAATCAATTTCAAAGAATAATCCCAAACAAAGAAATACTCAAATTTTAAATAAGAACATTCAAAGCTATAAACCTTGGTTCTTCAATTCGAGAATCAAACTCAATTTTCTATATGTTATTGAACTCGGTTTTTGACATATAATATACCAAAATGACCAAGAAGAAAAGATCTACATGATTATGCCATCAAATCATATCAAACACATCTAGAACAAAAATTCCTAATTTAATCCATAAATAATTCGAATTAAAATAATTAAATCAGAAAAATACCTTGATTCTTGCACAAAAACAGATGATTGTTCAGAAAGACGTTTTCGAGAGCTTTATTTTGATATATTGCACGCCCGAATTGGAGTTCGATAACGCCTCCGTTTGTGCGATTGATTTTCAAGAATACGGTATTTTAATAGGGTTTTCTCTGTTTTCAGGGGCTTGTACTGTCTGATTATGATTATACGAGTGAAATGAAATAAGAAAAGGGCTATTTATATTTACGGAATATTAGTACGTTCGGGATCGTGTTGGATCGATAAATATGTTGCTTTGCCGCTAAGTAACTATAAATACGATAGTTTTGGATTAACATTATCCTGTTTTGGATAAGTATTATCCTGTTTTAGATAAGCACTATCCTGTTTTGGATAAGCATTATCCTGTTTTGGATAATTATCAAAACCGGGTTTTTATAAAACGATTTGTACGAAGATAATGTTATCGAAAAGGGTTAGCGTATCGAAAATATTACGCCGGGCCGCGCACGGGTCAAACCGTAATCCGGATGGAAAAAGTCAAAACATGGAAAATGTCTGGAATTACCAGATTAGGTTAGGAATGAGTTTTCGGAAGAGTTTCGGGTTATAAAAAAGTAAAAACGGTTGAGGTTGGACGATTCTTGACTTTATAAAATAATTTTGTAAGTATTCAGAAAATAATTAATAAATTCATAAATCAAGGAAAATGTTATTTCCAGAGCTATTTTTTTATTTCCAGAGCAACATTAGTGTAAAAAGACAAAATTTCCCTCCTTGTATTTACAATCAAAATCCTGAAAATATGAATATAAGGGTAATTTGGTCTTTTCCCAATTTTTTGCGCTGGAAATAAAAAAATAGATCTGGAAATAACATTTCCCTAAATCAATATAAAAATAATATAATACTCCAAAAATTACCAGAAAAATACGTTAATTATCTATTTTTTATTCTGGACATAATAAAATTAACATACCTAGACTTTACCACATATAAACATCCACATAACCACACCAATCATCAAATAAATCACCAAAAATCACATAAAATTACATAAAAAATTATTTATTGATAAAGATAATTACACATCATGTCCCGGATATTACAAGAAAGGTTCATCAAGTGAGGAGAGAAACGGCTCAACATTCAAGTCAACAAAGTAATTGTGCCAGCAATTGCTTTCTCTAAGCCACCAGCTGTGGACATCATTGATCTCATCAATCTAGCAGCAGCAAAACTGGAGTCAAATGATATGTTGAAAAAGATTGATGTCAAAGCTGCTGAAAAGGAATTTAATGATTAGTGGAGAAGAATGGATGAAGAAATTCAACAAAAATTTGGACCAATTCAGAAACCAGACAAAATCTTTAATCATCACTCTCAAGTCAAGCAGATTTCTGTTGATGAGATGAGTTTGAGTTATCTGGAAAAAGGCCAAACTTTTTGTATAAAATCTCCAAAGGCAAATCTGGTCCTGAAGCCTAAAAGAAACTACTCAAAGTTCTCAGATAAAAATCCTATGGATATTGTGTATGAGACACCTAGGCCAGATGAGAAGAAGCTGTTGGCTAGGTCAATTGCATTTTTCAAAGATCCAGCTGATTCAGCACTTCAAAGAAGGATTGCCAAGATTTACAGAAATGGTAAGGAAATCTGTGTGGTGGCTGGACAGCCTCAGTTTGTAGAAGCTAAAAAGGAAGAGAAGGAAAGAATCAGGAAAGAAAAGAAGCAAGCTACCTTAGATGCTAAGAAGCTCAAACAAAAGAAGGAGCAAGCTGCTATCTTAGCCAAACTTCAAGCTGTGAAGACTACAACTGAAATTTCTGCACAACTATTTGTGATTGATGTACCTCAAGATCAGAAAATGCAACAGGAACCAGAATAGAAAAGAAGATTCAGATACAAGCTTCATTCAAAGAGAAAATTGGACTTTAGTGATGAGGAAATGGAAGACTACATTCCCAAAAAGTCTACAACTTCAACTCAGACTTCCAAGCCCTCAGTGGTACATGAAGAATTCAAGGTGGATCCAACTAAGAATTTTCATGGTGAGCCTATAATTCCAAAGGATGAGCCATTAGACTGGGAAAGTCTGCCAATTCCTGAGTTCAACTTACCTATCTTCAATAAGCCAAAGAAGACAAAAATAAGAGCTACCAAGAAAAGCACGCCTGCACCTCTAAGAACCAAGACCCTAACCAAATATAAATCTACACTCAACAAGGAAGATCTGTTATACATCCGTGATATCAAGGAGTTATCAGATTAAACCTCTATCTGGATGAACTGGTAGAAGTAAGAGGAATTGATGCTCACAAACATCTTCCTGAAAGATTGGTATTTAAGTACAAGGTAGGGAAAAAATCACATGGCCTCTTCACAGGATTCTAGAAGAAAGCCAATATGTACTAATAAAGATCTACTCATCTTTCAAAAAGAACTTTGGGTTCAATGTGACTGCAAGGAGACTGTTCTGAAGAAGATTGAAGAGCTAAGGAGTAATAAAGCCAAAGATGCACTTCCAAAAACTCTATCAATTCCTTTCACTGGGAAAAGAGTGCATTTGAGGCCTTATTGGCTTATGGAATTCATGGATGATAAGGGAGTTTGAAGATTCTTCAGACTGGATGACCAATTGAGTATCTCTAGCAATGAGACTCTATTGGAAATGCAATAAATGCTGGATCTATCTGAAGCTGATGAACTTGAATTCCACAGACAACTCCAGAATCAAATAGAGGAAAATAACAGGAAGCTTGGGAAGCAATTCAGACAATCAAGGAAATAGAATTATCTGCTCAGACTAGAGGAGCACCTTGATAATGACTGTGAGAACTCTTTGTACACTTTGCTTTGTCCAAATTTTCAATAAATTTTGTAGCACTTATCAGTTTTTATCTCCTATTTTTTTAATCTGTATTTTTAGTGTGTTTTGTTATCATCAAGTTTCTCTTAATTTATGGCTACAATTCCAGTAGACGTAAATTGGGAGAGATTGTTAGGAATATGTTGTGAACTTGATGATAAGTTAACAAAACACTTTAGTAGATTTAACTTAGTGTATTTGGTAGCACTCGACGGATGATCAAATATAGTCCCGACGGATGAACTTTATAGTCCCGACGGATGACAAACTAACATTCATCGAGTGATAGCTTATGTAACAAATAATAATTGTAGCACATTTCTGCAAGCAACATTGTGTAGATTCTGTAGGAGTACATGAGTCATGTTGACTACTAGTGGATATACAGAATAGGGTGACTAATTGTAAATATAAGATGTCTTGTAATTCTGTATAAATGAAATAGAGTCAAGTGACATAAAAGGCTCCCGATGGATGGTTCAAAAAGACTCCCGGCGGATGATCAACAAAGCTTCCCGATGGATGACAAGCATAGACCCGACGAATGATCAAATTCAAATAGCGGTTGACAGTGACAATACAGTCACATGCGTTGGGTGTTTGTAAAAGGAATATGGCATCCTGTTAAGCATGAAATTGAGAACAAGGAAGCATTACCAATTCCTTGCAATTATGAAGATATTCAAAGATGTTGGAATAGAGTAGTGAAGCAACATGAACTTAGACCAGATATGTTTTGTTTTATTATCTTGTCTTATTGTCATGTAAACTTGGTGATATATAAACCAAGTGTAGCAAGTAGAATAATTAACTAAGCAAGCACATTCTCGGAGAAATATATCAAGCTATATTCTGTAAGCATTTCTTTGTAGTTTAGTTGTTCAAACTTGTAAGCAGCTGTGAGCTATTCAAAGCTTCACAGGGTTCTCATTTGATATATATATATATACATATATCTGGTGGATACTTTCAAATCCACCAGAAAGTTTTAAAAGCTTGTGTTTTATTACTTAGTGTTTTGATTTCTATCATTCTTTTATTCCGCGCAATTGCTAATCAAATACTGTTATATTTATCAAGATAGAACTTTCTTTAAATTTGAAAAAGTATCCAGAATTACATTCAACCCACCCCCCTTCTGTAATTCTTGTTGTATTGTTAGGGAATAACAACTAGTATGTTTGTTGACTGATGATCGCATCTCATTGATCATAGGTATGGTGATACTAAAGTCAAAACACAGGCACATATATTAGATACATGGTGCTGGATTGACCTGTTATGAGATACTACATGTTTATAGTGTCATAAGTTATTCTCACTGTGATAATGATGTAATAGTCCTTAGACCTGAAGTCATTATATTTCTATACGAGAATTAATATACTTTGATTCCATTAAAACTTATCCTTGACCGGGTAATGATAAAAGTAGACATTGGGTATATTATGAATCGTATGGGAAATATGAATGATCTAGATGAGATTTAAACCTCCTATTTTAGGAGTGATATTATTGGCCTCTTGTGTGAGCTAGACTATGAAATGTGTGGTCATGCTCAAATGTTGATTTGATATGATAGTCTACTCATTGATCAAGGAAACTTGGATTAAACTATAATGAGGATGACACATTACATGCCTCTAGTTTAATCTATAATATTTGGTTAAAAGGATAATATTACATTGTACATTATCACGAAAGGTTAATCGAATCACCAATTTAATTATTATTATTTGGGTAGAAATGATGTATTACTATATGTCTCTCATTGTTTATAATTTTAATATGAGATATTAAATTTATTGTCAACGTAATAATAACATACAGGGTCACACACAAGGAACACTTGAAGGAGAAATAATTTAAATTATGAATTTAAATTAAATAAGTAATTTGTTTTATTTATGATATTAATTAAGTATTACTTAATTAATTAAATAAATAAAATAAAAAAATTATATAAACTAATTCTGAAATAAGTTATTAATTAGTTAAGTGTGACTTAATTAAATAATAAATTTGGATTTCAGATTAGTATAAATTATAATTAGATTATAATTATAAAAAAAAACTCATTCTTCTCTCCATATAAACTCTTTGAGGGCTAATTTATATATAAGGATATATGGTCTACAAAACCCTAGCCGTTCAAGGAGAAAGAGGAAGAGAGGTAGAGATGGAGTTTTCGGGTGCTAGTACACATCAATCCTTCAAGAAAAGCATTCGTGTGGATAGCATAGAATGTAGATTGTGAGAACGAGATACGTGGCGATTCAACAAGATTTGGAACTCCATTAATCCTCCATTAATGAACTTAAAGCTTCTTTAAGGTAAAGATTCTTACTACGAATTAAATATCTATTTTCGCAGGGATCCTGCGGAGGGTTTCGATTTTATTCTGGTTTTAATTTAATTTTAAATCGTTTTTGTTGCATTTATGTGCACGAAACCCTTCATCAACATGAATACTTCACCTTGAATATGTAACTTGATGTTTGTATATGAATACAATTGTAGACTGTTGCTACTACTCATCCTTTTTCACAGCCGACCCTTGTATCAGTACATCCTCTAGTTTAGATTGAGGTGCAATTCTTTAATGTTGCAATTGTATCAACACGAATATTTTGTTAGTGTTTGTGCCCTAGAAACAACACTATAATATTTTAGTTTAAGATATTTAATTATTAATGTTTATGTTATATCGATTATTCCTCTTATAATTTATTATGTCTTAAGTTACTGTGATATAAATGTTAGATTAATAAATGTTCTTGGAATTTGACATGCATTCTATATCTCTAAGTACGTGACTTAGAAATGAGATTATGAGAATAGTATCAATATTCCTAAAGGTCCTAGTCAAGTAATATTATTAAGGGATAATAATAATGTATTAAGACTAGTGTGTTTGTTGACTGATGGTCACATCTCGTTGATCATAGGTATAGTGATACTAAAATAAAAAAAAACAGGCCCATTTAAATATACAGGGTGCTAGATAGACCCATTCTACATGTTTGATATATCATAAGTAATTCTCACAATAATAATTATATAATGGTCCTTAGACTTGAAATCATTATATTTTCGTACGAGAATTAATGTACTTTGATTACATTAAAAGTTACCTTTGACCGAGTAATGTTAAAAGTGTACTTCAGGTATATTTTGAATCTTATGAGAAATATGAATAGTCTAGAAAGGATTTAACCCTCCTATTTTAGGAGTGATATTACTGGCCTCTTGTGTGACCTAGACTTTGATATGTGTGGCCCAACTCAAATGTTTATTTGTTATGATACTCTACATATTGACCAAGGAAACCTGGAATAAACTATAATGAAGATGACACGTCATATGCCTCTAGTTTAATCTATAATATGTGGTTAAAGGGATTATATTTTATTGTACATTATTAATGAAAGGTTTAATCGATCACCTATTTAATTATTATTACTTGAGTAGCAATGATGTATTACTAGATGTCGCTCATTATTTATGATTTTAAATTAGATTTAAAATTCATTGTCAACGTAATAATAACCTATACGGTCACACACAAAGAATGTTTGAAGGATTATTTAATTTTAATTAGATTTAAAATTAAATTAAAGTAATTTGAATTATTTATAAAATTAATTAAGTTTAACTTAATAAATTAGATAAATAATGATATACGAATTTACTAATATTATTTATGAAATTCAGTTGTTAAATAATTAAGACTTAATTATTATAAAAATAAAATTTTGAATAAATAATAACTTCTAATTATTTAAGAGTTATAATTCATGTTTCTACACTCTATTTAATATCTCTTGTGTGGATGATATTGTTTACAAGACTTTTATTAAAAAACCATAGCCGCCAAGAGAGAAGACGGAGAGAACAAAAAGAAATAACTTTGTGCTAGTATAGATCCAATCCTTGAGTTCAAGCATTCGTGTGAATATCGATAGAGCATAGATCATGAGAGAGGGATGTGTGGTGATTGAACAAGCTTTCGGGTAGCGAAAAAGTGAAAACCATTACGAGTGGACGGTTTTTGAATAATTAAAATAATAATAAAAAAATTTATAAATCAATTATAAAATAATATAACATCATATAAATTATTAGAAAAAATCTAAATAATCTACACCTCATTTTGAGAATATAAAAATTAAAATCTCGCAAATTCTAACACATACGAACAACAAACACAGGAAACCAATTAACACATAATTCACAAAATTTACTTACTAATTACATAATACTCATATAATATCCATTTATCATTTGAATAATTACATTATAAAATCCGGGATATCACATTTACTTTGGACTTTATCCCCATGATACCACTCTGTTAGTCACCCATTAAACAAAGGTACATTCTTGAAGGGTACGATATGGAAAACTAACTTCTATAGACAACCCACTACACCATAAACAACCTATTGCAACTAAAAAAAATGTTGTTGTAGGCCCAAAATATTCAAAGGCAATACTTTTTTGGTGTTGGTTTTTTCGATGTTGCCTTTGGGGTCAATAGCAATGCCATGATTCTCTATGTCAACATATATTTTTGTGTTGAAACAGAGGGCAACAACAACAATATTGTTATCCTATACCAACACAGTTTTATGTTTCCTTTGAATTGAAACATCTTGAAAAAGTTAGTAGGTCCTACATGACACGTAAGCTGCCAACTGTGCCCCGTCACATGTGTCATGTCACATGTGCCATGTAAGCACATGTGGGGCCTACATTGGCCACGTAAGCACAAGTGGGGCCCATAGTTCCCCGTAAGCATATGAGGGATCCACTATTGCCACGTCAATATATGTGGGACCCACCATTATCACTTCAGTACATGTGGGACCCACCACTGCCACGTCAGTACATGTGGGCCCACGTTTGCCATGTCAACACATTTGGGGCCCATTTGTGGAACCCACCACCCATATCTATGACAACATAATTTTTATGACAACAGCAACATAAAATGCAAATTTGTTCATTTTTGCCAACAGTTTGGAATCGCAATGGCAACTTTTTTTATTTTTAAAATAAAAAATATACTACTTGTACTTAAGCTATCCAATCCATTACCAAATCAATATACAACCCAAAGCAATAATTCAACAAACTTCAATTATCCATCAACTACTATAAATCCACCAACTACATAATAATTTCAACCCCCAGCAACAAACCATTGTAATCAAACTACAATAATCCACCATAAATACTAATAAGCAGATTATTAATTGTAGATACTAAGAAAGTCAGATTATCATAGCAGAGAATAACGCAAAGAATAACTAAGAGCTGGCTCCACCAATCATAGGAGTGCCATTATCATTGTCACTCGAGATGGTGGCACAGAGCTCCCCAAGATCAATCTTGATATTTGGGTCTGCTTCACCTAATTTTTGAAGCACATAGATCAAGTTCTCCTGGACCTTTCTGTTAACCTGTGTATCAACCTCTGTTTGTACTTTTTCGTTCACTTTCACCTCCACTTCTTCAACCAGACTTTCCCGTATCTTTCTTGTGCGATCCTGCACATATGTCTCTATTGGACCAGCAGCATAAATATTGGATGGATTTACAGCTCTCCCTACCAGCCAAGATGAATCATGTGATTTTCCATCTGTGATCAGTTTGTCAACACCCTTTCTTGATGTGTTGAGATTCTTTTTAATCTTATCCTACAAAATTAGGAAATATCAACCAATGAAATTAATCCAGTGCTTATAATATACAGTGGTTTATCAATTATATGCGATTAATTTAAAAAAGCTGAATTCTTACAAGTCTGTAATTGATTACACTAGGATCAGTCTTATATGTGTGTCCCTCTTTTCATTTACAAGTTTTAACAAAAACCAAGCCATCTGATGGTTCACCCACATTAGGCATCTTCTCTTGCATCTTCTTTTTCTAAAAGAAAGGATCACAAGTATTGCAATATCAGTACTTATAGGCCTAGCAGTTTGACGTACAAGTGTGTTCCTTGGGATTAATTTCGGCTGATTACTAAGCATAATTTAATTACATTTGGAGAACAAAAACTAATCCCATCAAGTGTCTAGTAGTCCAGCTTTTATTATTTATTTTATGAAATAATTTTTCTTTAATTCCATGGTCTACTTATGAATTAACATAAATATTATCTTCTAATTGCATGTTTTTTACTCTAAGAAACAGAACAATAATTTTGTGTTTTACTTGTGAAAAACTTGACAAGTAATTCAAGGAATGACGTACCATTTTGTGTTTTACTTGTGAAAAACTTCTAGGGCCAGCAGTATGCGTGTCAACTACTTGACGACGACTCTCAACATTTTTTCTAGCCCTTTCCTGGGAAACACATGATAAAATAATTTGCCCTAGTTAATCTCTTTTAGACTGAACTACAAGGATGCTTAGAATTTGAAAGTTACACATATACCTGAACAGTTTCATCCCCCCAATACTCCAAGAGGGCCTTAAAAGTCTCAAGTGGAACATCGTCAAGCCTATTTTCCAGCCTATCCTGATCATTGTCATAACGAGAATAATGTGCCTTCTTCAAGCGACTCCTACGCCCCCTCCAAGATTCTTGAATTGTCATCAAACCACCAGACTCTTAATTCTTCAGGAATAATGTACTGTTGCTTCATTTAAATCAAACATAAAATTTATTAAATTAATCTTTCTTAGTGTACTGTATAACTAGGAAAACTAACGAAAACTTTTGCACTTATTTACAGTTAATAAATTACCTTCACATCATTCCACATCGTGTCCTTCAGGTTGTCAGGAACATGACGCCAACTTACATAAGTAAGTGGCACACAACGCTTTGCAATTGTCCCGAGAAAGTTGCTAAGCTCAGATACTACATTATCGTTGTCTGAAACAGTCTGATAACGATTATTCATGTCAACCACAACTCTCTTGTCAAAGGGCCTGGAGTGAACTTTGTCCATTCGTGTTCCTCCTCTGAATCTCTTTGGAACTTCAACTTTAAAGAACCAAAAAAAATAATATATGGACCAATAAGAACGTAGAACAATATGTATTAAATTATCATAATAGTAATAACATTCTCCTACAGTAAGACCTCTCTAATTAATAACATTGTGACAGGTCAATTTTATTAATTTTTCGAGATGATTAAATTATCGAGGTCACAAAATACAAGGGATATTAAGTTGTAATTTAGGACTAATTTAGCAGATTATTTAAAGGGTACTTTTATTCAGACTTTTCAAGGGAAAATAAAGCACCTTTGCAAAATTATCTAAGCTTTAACAAACAAGAGCTTGGAAATTGTTATGAAGGAAGAATAAATCATTTTTTTTAAAAAAATCCTAGAAACAGTTTCCATAAAACGGGTTTGGAGGTTTTTGGATTGAAACTGGGTCAACATCGGGTCAGGAAATCGGGTTAATGGGTTGTCAAGAACACAACGAACTCACCGGAAAAATGCAGAATCCGGCGAGCCATTGGTGTCCGGCAAGCTCTATTCTACCACTCAAACCTGCCCAGATTCACTCCAATTCGATCCCCATCAATTCCAGAAATCAATTCAATGACCACAACTTCCATACACTACCAGAAATCAATTCAACGACCACAAATTCCGACGAAAACCCATCAAAGCCGGCAACTCGATTTGAAGTAATTTTTAACCAAATTTAACGATACATATATTAAATCAAAGCTCGGGATGCATACACTCTATTACTATAATCAAAACTAATAACAAACACAGAGAAAATCCAGAAAAAACAAAAATAAAAATACCCAAACCCAAAACTCGACTATACCTTTTTCAACTATATATTTTTTTCGCATTCAAAAATATATATTTTTCGCATTCAAAACTCGACTCTAATTACCATCCACGTTGACAACATCAAACACATCCACCTTTTAAAAAATATCCACGTTGAATCATGAAAAATAAGCAACAGTAGTTGCTCGACTCCTTTTCCTCGCTGACTAAAAAATATATGTTTTAGCAAACAATTTTTAAGAAACCTCTTATAAATTCATTGGAAACCTCTTCTGATGTTAATCGCACTGGATATTCTTCTTTCGCCTTTGATTCCTCGTCGCCCATCTTTCTTATTTCGAGGAGAGTTTGTTGACAATATACATATGGGGAGTGTGGAATGAGCCTGATAATGTTACTTGAACCAGAGCCCAACTTAATTTAGGCCTTATAAGAAATGCATGTGGCCTCACAATAGTCATTTAAGCCCAATGTTGGTGCCTAAAGTTAAAGTTGGGCCCAAGCCCAATATGTTGGCAATGGATTGGATTCACTATAGTGAAGAAAATAGAAAAATAAATACAATTTTTAAGCCAACTGTTATGATGAAGTGCCACGTCACCACGTGGGTTCCACTAGTGCCATGTCAGCACATATGGACCCATGCCACGTCAGCAGTAACATTATTTATTAAAAATGATGGCAACACATCCTCATGCCTCCAACAATATAACCACACTTTAATCCTTCAGCAACATTTTTTGGATGTCTAAGCCAACATAAAAATGATAACATTGTATTAGCCAAATATGCATGGCAAATCCAACAAAAGCAATGGCAACATCAACTTTAAATGTTGTAATAGGCCATTTATGGTGTAGTGACCATATCTACAAACTAGACCTGGAAAAAGAGATCTGAATCCGAAAAAACAAATAAAAATTTATGGAACCGAGATTCGATACGACATCTAAATTATATAATCTGATATTTATCCGAAAATCGAATAAAACAGATCCCAAAATTGCACGAGCCGAAAATTTAACCGAAAATGATCCGAAATACTAGATCTGATTTTAAATTAGAACTGAACAAAACCGAAGCATACATATCGGAACCAAATATAATCCGAAATAAGAAAAATTTGTACTCAAAGTATTTTATGTTTATGATAATATATTTATTTAATAATTAAATTTTATAAAAGTACATTATATTGTATTAAAAGTACCATATTAAATAAAACGATATTTTTTAAGTCTCACAAATTGAAAAAAATGACTAAGTTATGATCCAAAAATATCCGAACTGAATTGAATCCAAACCGAATTTATCAGGCATTTTTAATATGAATTACACCCGTACCAAATCACATCTGATCCAATCCGATCCGAATGGTATTTGGTTGTATGAAAATCTGAATGTGGAACCGATCCAAAATTGATCTGATTATCCGATTTTCCTGGTCTACTACAAACCAACTTCTACATACACATTTATTATTCATAAATGAGATCATTTCTATAATTCATATCTACAAACCAACTTCTACAAATACATTTATTATTCATAAATGAGATCATTTCCATAATTCATATATACAACTCAATGTATTTATTACAACCAACGTCTACATATACATTTATGATTGAGTGTGTACTTTCACTTCAATGTATTTAAAGGAGTTTGTTGAATGTGTAATTTCAATTCAATGTATTTAAAGGAATGGTAACAATAAGTTGTGTAGCATTATTTCTCCTGTTCAACCTGAGTCGATATAAATAACAATTTATGAAAATGGAATTTTCAAAACTTATTATTTGCAGCATCTTTTGAATGTTCTACTCAAGTTTCTATATTCAATTGAAAGCAGAAATTAGCGGAATTTCGACTACAGACAAAGTGACAATCCCTCCTCATTCTTTACGCAGTAAGCCTACTTTTACAAAATATGCTTCTCATATTTGTGAAACTTTATTAATTAATATGTTTATCAGATTATCACATGGATTTCAAGAATTTTAATATTAGTTGAAAATATGGTGCAGGAACACCATGTTGGGATTGCCCAAGTGGATGGTGTTGTTGGATAGGATTTTTTTGTTGTCAAGAAGATGGAGGTGGAAAAAATGTTGTTACCATCAAACCTTCATTGGAAAGAAAGAATTCAATATTCTAATACAACCAGCAACACATCCTATGTAACAGCTAAAAATAAATATAACTTTGTTACAGTTATTTTATCCAAATTTACATTTTAGTTATCCTTTAAATATATATTTATGATACCTCGACATCAAGAAGATCGTTAAAACTTTTAATATATGAACATTAATATTCCAATATAAAATTTTTAACTAACTATTTAACTAAAAGAATAGAATTTTGTTTAACTAATCAAAAATCATTGTTTAATTTTAAGTCGGTCATATTATAAGATTTTATTCTCAAATTTGAACATTCATTGCTAAATTTCAAGTCTCTTAACTGAAGTGAGATTGACCAATCATGTTTGAGATTATTACTCTTATAATGTTAAACAAGATATTTAAGAGTAAGTGTTTTGGATTTATTGTATATAATCATGACCTATAAAAAATTGTAATTTTTTATGGCTTACAAAATACAAAAATTGTTGAATATAAGTTAACAACGTTTATGGATTTAATATAATTTTGAAATTTGCTTCACATTTCTGGGATAATTGGAATAAAAAATAGAGGTAATATAACAAATATTTCTCCATGCGGGACAATAATCTTTTTGCAATATTTTAGAGTAAATCTATCTATATCTATATAACTTCTATCTATTTATATATATCTATATAAAGGAAGATCACGCGTGTATGACGTGGCTCCTTCGATATCTCCCATTCTATATTTCTATTTTCTCTCATTTCCTAATATTCCAGTACATTAACGCTTGAAAAAATAAAATTTCATTCACCTGCAGAAATGGAAAAGTCATAAAGAAATTGAAGGGGTTTGGCCTTAATGCCTCCATTTCAGTTATGGATTACTAAAGACCCTATGTTCTGTAAACATAGTTGGTGAATTATTTACATCCCTAGAACCTCTCCATTGGTAAAACCCAGAAAAATAATGGTTGCTTTTCTCATACGTGTCCAGCCACTTTTACGCCGAATTGCTAGATAATTCTACACTTTCACTTAATTTGTGTTAGTTATCCATTACTATTTTTCTCACATCTTAATTAACACTCAAACATACAGAGCAAGTCGTTAGTTTCAATTGAGTCATTGTGTGTGTGTTTTGGTGTGGCATATATGTATATATATACTGGAATTTTGATTTGTTTAGGGAAAATTAAAAACCAACTTTTTTTTAATTTGTGGAATGTTTTGAAACAACAATTGTTTTAATACAAAGCTTACATTTCCACTGCTACCGAGAGCTTCTCCACCGATGGTTTTGACTTTATTTTATCGACAACTTTAAACTTTAGAGTCTGGTTGTTTTGCGTTACTAACTAATGAATGCCTTTTTTTGGAGTATCTAGGGAGAGCTTCGGAGGGAGTTTTTACAGATTATAACATTTACAAGGGGAAATATGCCTCTCCCAAGTTTCAACAGTTCAGTAAATTAGATGTACGCTTTTTTTTTCTTTTTGTGCTAAAATATATTCTTATTAATGTCGAGCAACCTATATCAAATTATCATGTAAAAGTTGTGGATAGACTTGAAATAACAGACTCTTGGAATCATTAGTATGATTATTTTTAATGTACAATATATATGCTCTATTCAATGTTTTGGCCCTTCCTCTGTTTGGCTTCTGGAAACATGCATTCGTATTAGGCTTCTGTTTATTAAATAGTAAACATGTTTGTGCAGAATTGGAAGAAACTTATGTACACGAAATTCATTTATCAAGTATTTGTATAGTATTCAGCACCACATGCATATCACCATCTTAACCCTTTAATGTACTCCATCCTACAAGGTATTTTCACATTCTTCTAAATTTATGTCTACATAAATTCTCTTTTCTGCTTGCTCCTACGATCATCGGTCATATTATGACTGCTTTTACTTATTCTCAAATGCTTTAGAGGATTGGGGATGTTAGCCATAGAAATAGAGATTTGACATCTTAAACATGAAATCGCAACCAATTGGTAGTCTATTGTAGCAATACTGGTAAGTAGTTATCTTTAGTTAGGTTGATTATCACTATCCTAAAAACTGTTAAAATATAACTACCTAGATTTATAAACTCAAAAAAAATCTCTGAAAATCCATATATACTGTAGTTACCTGATGGTAGAAGGTCCAGCTTGGATAACACTGGGAAGAACTATTGAAAATTGTGAATTGTTACAAAAATGGGCATCCAGGTACAAGTTTTCTCTTTGCAATGTCAATGTTAATGCCTGTGATTTATTTGTTACGATTTGTAGTATATTTTGTACTTACTGTACTAGATTAGATAAGATCGCCCCTTCTATTTTTTTTTGCGATTTACAAGAATGTTAACCAGTTCATGAGGATTGATATCATAAATGTGCCATGGAAAATTACAGAGTTTTACATAGTATCACCAATTTTACTGTTGGTTAGCAACACAATGCTTAATTTTGTTTGGACTTGAACCAGGATATGACAGTGTCAACCATGTTTCCTTGCTGGTATTTATATTGTGGTTGATGGCAATTAACTCATAAGAAGTATGTGCACCTGGAGTGTAAGACTTGTATATCTATATAACGGAGGATCTCGAGTTGTTGACATGGCAATACTCATAATATCCAATTCTAAATTCCTGATTTCTATCTCCTGATTTTGATTTCTTAGGCTTTTTCACAATTTTAATCAAATTTATTTACAAGCTTAAGGCATTGTGATTATGTATGGACAATATAGGTTTTCCAGGGTATAAAATTCATGATCTGGATTCGTAAATTCTTCAGAAACATCTCTATGCCAATTTACTTCACTTCACAGCAATTGAGTAATGGTATTCAACCGTTTACCTTACCTTAAAGTTTTGATTAAAGTCAAGAAATGATAATTACTCTCTGCAATGCAACTACTACTTCTTCCGGTCCAACTTCTGTAAGAGCAATTACCTATTATGAAGAACAAACATCAAACATGCGAGAGTTTTCTCAAATTGGAGTTAGAGTATGTCAAGATCACAAATATGCCAATATTAGCATGGATTCTTTTTTATATATAAAATATTGAGGGAGAGAATTTGTTGTGCACATAATATATTATGGGAGAGAATTTAAGTGGTTGACATTGTATATCTATCCAAGACATGGTTAATGCTTTAGCTTAGGTTATGCACATTAGTATAGAGAGAAGTAGTTATACATAGGGTTCTTTATATTAATATGTAGATGCTTGTAGTTCACCTACTTAAGAAACAAAAAAAAATAGGTCATTTTATTTCTATGAATTCTACAAGCCCAATGGTGCGCTTATTAATTTCAGGATTTAGTGTAAAATTGTTCCACAAAATGATCCGGTAAATTTTCATAAATTTATTATAGTCGTGTAACTAGGATGGCTAATATAGCAATATTTAAGTATGTCTGCATGTCAGTTTCAATTTTATTGAGTTCCATTATTGATTTATAATAATAAAATATGGCCCTTTCTAATTCTGCCAAAAAAATTCGATTTCTCGGTTTGGTACCGTATTCCTCACTTATTAAAAGATGTTTATCCTGCCTTAATTTAGAAAATCCATTCGCATATCACCTTTTCTATCTTTTACAATTTAAATGTACTAGGAGATTATTTCTTTTCTTTTTTTACAATTCATTTATTTCTTAAATGTTAGCCTTCTCTTTTAGGATTAATTTATAAGTTATCATTTATAATTCTTATAATCTATGCATTTCTTAATTTAGTTTGATTACATTTTGGCGTGCTTGTATAGCTACAAAATTTGTTTGCTTTGATTATGGAGAGCTGATACTTATATTACTTTTCTCAGCCTAGCTCAAAGTGTTCTTACCATTTCATAACACCGAGAGCTAGTATTTATGTTTTTTTTTGTTTACATATATTATTAAAAATGATATTTTTTATATTCCATGCTTTGATGACCTATGAACAAATGTCAGAGTTAGAATTATAACCAGGATCATAATATTGGTTACCCACAATATGTATTATGTCACACTGCATCCTTATAATCTGATGGTTTACTACGTATCAAGCTCTTTATGTGACATTTTAATTGTATGACTTGTATAGTTTTTTTACACTCCAAGTTCTTACAAAGATGGTCTTATGCATATACTAATTTTTTTGTTGAGAAACTTGCATAGTAAAAAGTCTTTATGTTCCAACATGATGCCATTTACAAGATTTATAAATGTGAGAGACTTTTATTTGGCGAAGAAATTATAAGCATCAATTTACTTAAAACAAATTTAAAACTATTTATCCTCAAATCACAAAATATATTCGTGTGATTTTACTTTCTTGTTGTAAAACCAACCAGTGCGGTAGAGAAATCAGAAATTATGTTACGCGATGGTGTTTTTGGCTCCTGGGTGATTTGTATTACAAGTAATGATTTCAGGTTCTAAAAAATCGTCTATTTAGATCATCTATAACGGGAATAGGCAAATTGATTAGTTTAAATAATATAAAAAATAGTTGGTATTATCTTTTCTTTAGTATATTTAGGTTGACAAATAATAATATTTTTTAAAAAAAGAAGTTATTTTCTAATCATATTTGAGCATAATATTTTAATTATTATTTAACATATTTTTTACATCACGCGAAACACGATTTCTTTACCTAGTTATCAATAGTAAGATTTAGCCAAAAACAATCAAACATACATACATATATATATATATATAAGGCTTAAGGATCCTAAATTTAAATTTAGATAATTATGTGAAGTTAAGTGAATTTTCAATACAAAGGTAAGGGTATATTTGTAAATGTGGGGGGATTAGTTCTATTGTTACAAAAATACCATTCAACTTTTATATGCAAAATTCTACTAACTTAAGATAATTTTCATAAAGTTAACTTAAGAACCTTTTTCTCATATATATTTATATACACACACGTGTATATGTGTGTGCATGTATATGTGTATATATATACATGGGTACTCTTCCACAACCATAAATGGCTTGTGAAACCACCTTTCACATTTATACATTGCGGGAGGCACCCCGAAATGGTTCAGTGCGTGAGGAGTGACCTACCACAATGGCTCATTGCACAAAGTATATATTATTTTATTTATTAAAAATTTAAATGTTTAATGACATTTTTTTAAATAATAGATAATAGATATTTATAATATTAAAATTTTTTAATTAGATAAATTTTGACTTTTTTATTTGTTAATATAAAATTACTAATAATATAGTACTAACATAAAATCTGTATAAAAAGAAAAATACAAAATAAATAGAAAATAAAAAATAGGGCCTTAAATCATGCCCCATAATGTATCATTGCCGCAGATGTCTCCCCCGCAATGAAGCAATGCGGCAAGCGTGATCTGATCCACCTCTCTAAAAAACACACACAATATCAAATCCTTGCGATTTACTGGAGACTTTCGGCAATTAAAGGCGATAATCGAGCATTTCTAAACGATTCCCCATTAAAACCTCTCATACTTAGCCTACTAACATCTTAAATGTATCATCTCTTATTCTTGTATACACACACAAACGTATACACATATACACAGACACACACGCTTCATCTTGTTTCAATTATAATAATTATTTGATATTTGTGAGGTTTTCATACGATTTTGTTTAAAAATTATGATGATTATGTGATGTTGGTTCATTTAAATTGTTATTTATGATGTTTATGTTGATTACATGATGATTAAAGTTTGAACTAGGAGTCAATAATGTTATGCTTAAGTTCAATTAAGATTCATTTGAATTTTTAATGGGGATTTGTTTTAATTCTATTTAATTAATTGGTTATTTATTAATTAAATTTAATATTGGCACATTGATAAATTTAAAATAATTAGGCTAATTTTCCATAAATTTCCTTAGTTTCCCTTAATTAGTTGTGCAAAAAAATAAAATTTGGTTGGTATATGTAAGCAAATGATTCGTGTGGTTGTAGTTTAGGGTGCGATTGATTGATGAATTCGCTATTGATATAATGAATGTGTGATACTTAGTTTTAAATAAAAAAATATCGGTTATTTAAATTTCATTAGGTTTAACTCTATGTTAAATTACGTATACATGTTTATGTAACATGTCTGGTTTTTTAGTACGTTTACTTTGTAGATATTATGAATATAGTATTGAGTGTGAGCCTGTGGATAGTGGATAGATCACTCCTGACGATGCATGATGAGCACATTAACACTTTCTTATGGGAGGGGTGTACGGGATAGGCTGAATGTCCGGCAGTACACTACTAATATGGAAGAGTGGGATATTGATATTGAGCAGCGTGAGTTTCTGATGCTTTGCGGTTTTGTTGCATTCGCTGACCCAAAAGCGATTCCTCATTATGACATTCGTCTGATCAGACCTTGGTGAATATGTATTTTTCTTAAATTTTGCAATGTACACTAGATCACCATTGAATATGTATATGAATGTAACTGTAGGTGGAAGCCAAAGACGAACACATTTCACTTTCCTTTTGGAGAGGTGACCATCACATTTGAGGATGTGTACGTGATCTTGGGCCTGCCTATTAAGGGACGCCCACTCACACATGATGCTTCGAAGCCGTATTGAATGAGGTCGTATATGGATTCGACTTTGGATGATAAGGCTCGGGATGATATGCTCAACGATGGAGTCGTTCTTTACAAATTGAGGAGGAAGTATGGTGGGAGGCCGAGGCCGGAGCTCCAACACAATGATATTGTTTACACTCGGGGTTATCTCCTCTTCCTTTTTAGGGCTCTACTATTTCCTTCATCCAGCCGATACGTTGTGCATCCCAAATATTTCTATTTCTCTATATGATCAATTATCCTTTTTATATAGTTTAGGTAAATAATTTCTCATTTCTTACACTTTAGTCCTTAAGTTACATTTTCTTGCATGTTATTCTTATAATATCTCATTTTTTATAGTACCTTTTCTACAATTTAGGTGGATACAGCTCATTCAGGATCCGACTAGGATATCAGGCTATGCTTGGGGATCTGCTTTATTGAGCTGGTTGTTCAGGAGTTTGACGCAGGCTACTAAAATGTCTGCTAAATCTATTAATGGGTGAACCATATTATTGATGTGTTGGGAACACAAGAGGATGTTACCCTGGGCTCCTAAAATTGCACTGGGCCGGGACCTGACATGGCTTAGGGCCGTCGCATGGGCTGGACCAACCCTGATAGGAGGGAGAACCCTCACCACCATACAGGTATTTCCCCTTTTACAAGTTTATGAATCTAACTCTCCTCCACTTTGCATATTCTAATCATATCATGTATTTTATTAATGTTGATTAGTTTGTTTACAGGTCAGTATATGGGGGATTTTTACGGCTTTCAGATTTATTGGTTGCCTTATCAGGAATTCTATGACGCGGTGGACGTACTTGGGGAGTATGATGTCGGGATTTTGGATTCATATTATAAGGCTCTCGGGCGAACATCATGCCGGATAAATTTTTTAGATCGTTCGGCCTTCTACAGTATATTCCGGAGGACCTAATTAATCACACTGAGCTGCGAAAGAAAAGAATGTCTCGTTGGCAGCGGGATCATCATAAGAGTAGTCCATGAAAGATTGGGAGGAGTGGTATGCTTTTGTGGATGGCCAGATATCTAGTTGGGATGGGGTCACAATTTATATATGTCACGATGGACCAGTATATGTACTTGTATAGGAAGGTTAGTAAGCTCATGATTGCTCCGTTTCACCCAGATGATCTGAAGAAGATAGTGATCCGTAACTGGTTTGTGCAGCATGACATGGTTAATGTAGTATTTTTTTATTTTGAATCTTTAATTTGTTTAGGTTCTTGTATTTAGTAGAATTTTTTGTAAGCCTTTTGTGTATGTGCTTTTTATATATGTAGTAGTTGCTGGTATTTACAGCTTGATTGCGGCACGAGGATATTACATGTCATCCATAACATGATCTCCGTGACTGATTTTATGGTTGCATTCCTGATTTTTTGCTTCAATACAATCGAGTCAAATCTGAGTGGAGGGGTGTTGTATTTAACTGACCCAGTTTTGATAGCCCCCTCCGTACATAATATATGGATATTGATCCTAGTGCCCCTTCATCATCTCAGCAGCTCGCAGTTTCTAGAATTATTTATATGAGGTATGAATGATTCATATCATTCCAAAATTGTCTAACACCCTGAATATGTGTATGATAGTTAACATGTGATCTTATAACAAGATGACACTGTCGATACTCATGTTTCACCTCTATTGGATGTCTCCATTAAGCGCCCTCGTCAGGTATATTTAATGAAATTGTTATTTTCAGTTTCCCACGACTATGTTTTAGTCGCTTCTAAGTCATTATATAACCCTAATATAGGTCGGCACTACAGATGTCCCTACCACAAAGCCTCCCCCTTGTACGTGTCTTCTCTCCTACTCAGATTGAGGTACTATTCTTCTACGTTGCAATTGTATCAACATGAATACTTAACCTTGAATATGGAACTTAATGTTTGTATATGAATATAATTGTAGACTGTTGTTACTGCTCCTCCTTCTGCACAGCCGACCCTTATATCAGTCCATCCTTTAGTTCAGATTGAGGTGCAATTCTTTAATGTTGCAATTGTATAGCACGAATATTTTGTTAGTGTTTGTGCCCTAGAAACAACATTATAATATTTTAGTTTAAGACATTTTGATTATTAATGTTTATGTTATATCGATTTTTCCTCTTATAATTTATTATGTCTTAATTTACTGTAATATAAATGTTAGCTTAATAAATATTCTTGGAATATGATATGCATTCTAAATCTCTAAGTACTTGACTTAGAAATGAGATTATGAGAATAGTATCTATATTCCTAAAGGTCCCTAGTCAAGTACTATTATTAAGGGACAATAATAATGCATTAAGACTAGTGTGTTTGTTGACTGATGGTCACATCTCGTTGATCATAGGTATAGTGATAATAAAATAAAAAACACAGGCCCATTTAAATGTACAGGGTCCTGGATAGACCCAATGTGAGATTCTACATGTCTGCTGTGTAATATGTAGTTTTAACAGTGATAATGATGTAATCGTCCTTAGACTTGAAATCATTATATTTCTGTACGAAAATTTGTTGCCCAGTAAAGTAATTGTTTAAAGGGTTGGATACAATTACTAAACAAATCGATGTTTATGAAAGTAAAGTAAGAATTGATGAATCAGATAACAGTTTATATTGATCTTTAATAAACTGTTACAAAACTCTCTGAAAAACAATATTCTTAAGAGCTGCTAGGTTACACGAATACTCGAGTTGTGCTCTATCACTTAAATTGTGATAACCTATTCTGTGTTTATATACTACACGGCTACAAATCAGTCTTCTATCAATTACAAAATATGTTACAATATAACTCTAATACTTTACATATCTAAATCAACTACGATCCTATAAATCAACACCTTCTGATTTATCTCGCAGTCATGACTTATCATCCAAGTCATTCTTCAACGGATGCTTATGATCAATGGATAGATGCTTTAACTTCAACGGATAATCATTTATATATATCAACGGATGATATCGAAGCTTTTAACGGATAATCATATTACAGCAGTTGATCATATTCTGATTGTGACATAAATTCTGATCTTCGACTTCGCCAATTCTCAACAGAATTAATGTACTCTGATTACATTAAAAGTTACCTTTGACCGAATAATTATAAAAGTGTACTTCGGGTATATTTTGAATCATATGAGAAATATGAATGATCTAGAAATGATTTAACCCTCCTATTTTAGGAGTGATATTATTGGCCTCTTGTGTGACCTAGACTATGATATATGTGGCTAAGCTCAAATGCTGATTTGTTATGATAGTCTACTTATTGAACAAGGAAACCTGGATTAAACTATAATGAAGATGACACATCACATGCCTCTAGTTTAATCTATAATATGTTGTTAAAGGGATTATATTATAATGTACATTATTTATAAAAGTTTTAATCGATCACCGATTTAATTATTATTACTTGAGTAGCAATGATGTATTACTAGATGCCGCTCATTATTTACGATTTTAAGTTAGATTTAAAATTCATTGACAACGTAATAATAAGCTATAGGGTCACACACAAAGAATGTTTGAAAGATTATTTAATTTAAATTAGATTTAAATTAAATTAAAGTAATTTGAATTATTATAATATTAATTAAGTTTGACTTAATTATTTAGATAAATAATGATATTCGAATTTACTAATATTATTTATTAAATTCAGTGGTTAAATAATTAAGACTTAAGTATTATTATACAAATAAAAATTTTGAATTAATAATAACTCATAATTAGTTAATAGTTATAATTCATGTTTCCACCCTCTATTTAATATTTCTTGTGTGGATTATATTGTTTACAAGACTTTTATTAAAACCCAAGCCACCAAGAGAGAAGACGGAGAGAACAAGAAGAAATAACTTTGTGCTAATATAGATCTAATCCTTGAGTTCAAGAATTTGTGTGAATATCGATAGAGCATAGATCGCGAGAGCGGGATGCGTGGTGATTGAACAAGCTTTGGATCTCCATTAGTCAATCAATTTGTTAAGCTTCTTAAGGTAAACAATCTGATCTACAAATTAAATATTTGACTTTCGCATGGATCCTGCGACGGGTTTCGAAAATTCTGGTTTTTACAATATTTATTAGTTTTTGTTGCATTTTATGCCTTGAAACCCTTTAATGGCATCAGAGCTAATTGCGAAAAGTGTTTAATTCGTTTGTGTGTTTAAATGTTTTATGATATATAAGCATGTATGCAAAATGTGCACCTTTTCAGAAAGGCAAATGTGCGCCTGTAAGGTGTTTGATGTCGTTTGGGCCTGTACTTTGTGATTTAATGTTATCAGATTTAATTTCAAATTTTCTTATTTTTTGTCATATTTTATTTTTATGATTAGATCATGATGGGTATGATATGTTAAGATCAGATTATGTTTTTAACATATTTTTAAGTATTAATTGAGCATGGTGAATGATTATGGTTTATGAACTTTAGGTTAATGGTTTTTATTTTTGAATATGGCTTGCATGTCATTTGATCTTGTAATTATTAAATCTCGACTGTAACTCCAGTTCTTCCTGTAATTTCATTAGATTAGTTTTTATATTTCATTAATGTAATGTAAATGAAGACATTAAAACTTAAAGATCGAGAAAGGAAGTCTCGTGGAGGCCATCCAAGGAAGCAAATAGTACAAGGAGGAGACAAGTCAAGAAAGAAGGCATGTAATAATTAACTTGTATTAATTTTACCATCTTAGATTGACCTAGATCTTTATCATTAGTTTGATGAAGATCATATAGGATGAATCCATAACCAACCACGTTTATTTTACTAAACTATATATATACTAATATGATGAATGTATGTATAGGATAGTTTAATGATGCATGATTAATTAGACTAAGAATATATGTATTAGATACAACACCCATCTCATACTTGCTAAACAAGATAAAATCTATAACGAGTCAAGATTTTAAAATTAACAATCGATTACGAGATTCTCGTGTTTATGAAACACTGATTAAACTAATAATTCTCTTTATTTCTGCTATGGGGCGATTTTGTCAAAAGCGTGTTCATTGAACTTATAAGGTTGTGGGTTTTAAGCGAGACCATTGTGACTCCCTCACTACCTGGAAATCAAACCATTGAAGAATATTTATTTGAAGTATTTTATTCAAGAAAAAATTGGGAATCTCTTTGTAACCCACCTAAATCTGTGGTCAGGGATTTAGGAAGTCACGCCGTCTTGAATCCTGTTTCAACACTTATCTTGTACAACAATATAATTAACTCATGTATTTATGACCTCATATTTACTATTAAATACAATCACAAGTTATTTTCTTAGAAATGAAAATAAATGCATTACTAGAGTTTTTAGATCCACAGAGTGATAGTTATTACACCCAAAAAGTAATTAAGTCATGCAACGAATGTAACCTTTATTTAAGGTTAGACCGGAGGCCAGATTAATGTATGTTCATGAATATCTTACATAAGTCATACTTATATATGAGACGAACTACAAATAACTGAAAATAAAACCAGCTCATATGTTCTACCTATGGCATCGCCCCAAATAACCTACGGAAAAGCTGTGTGTTTCCAACGCGCTTCCTAGTTGTCAACTTTTGGATCGGCATCTTGGTTAACTGTTGTGTTATGATATTTTAAGAAACAAGTGTGAGCTATATTGCCCAACATAATAATCAACAGAATAAAAAGATTGTTAAAGAAATTATATTATTCCATGTAAGGATATATATTTGTTCAAAGAGAGAATTGCGTTTTACATCCCTTATATTTGGCCAAAACTCAATTTTGTATACCTATTTTCATAAATTGCAGTTTGCATCCCCCTACTTTGAAATCCGCTTCAACATGCATCATTTTTGCCTAATTTTTTAGCCCAAATTGCTGTCTCCGACAATATATCACATCTTTTTTCTTCAATAATAGATTATATATGTTGTTGAAGACAATAATTTGGGCAAAAAAATTGACAAAATTTGGCAAAAAGGGTGCAACTTGAAGCGGATTTCAAAGTAGGGGGATGCAAACTGTAATTTATGAAAATAGGTATACAAAATTGATTTTTGGCCAAATATAAGGGTGCAAAATGCAATTCTCTCTTATTCAAAAGTAGTTTTCCTAGTGATATAAACCTCTTTTGGAAACAATATCTTTTATTGACTTATTTAATTTTGTGAATACCTTTATAGTAAACCCAACACCTAGGCTTGGGTTACGGTATTGCATATCAATTCCAAGTAAAAAAATTTGAGGACATTCACCGGAGCTCCTACTATACAATGATCAATCGTATAGCACAATGTTGTCATTATTTTCTACTAGTAGAGGGACGACTTCCTTACTCCCGATTGTCACCCTAGCCGCATTCGGGCTTTATATGCTTCCCCTTTCTCCTGGGTATATTTTACATATTTCGCATGTCCATCAGTATACATGGTATCTTATCATGCAAAAATAAATTAGTAGTCTCCCCAGTACATAAAGTACTGGAGTCTACCCCTCCTTGGCCTTTAAGAATCCTATCATATATCTGAAACTTATACTGTTCCCCAAGCATACTACTTGTTGATAGGTACATACCGATATACACACACACACTTCCGAGAATTTTTGAAGGAAGTATTCTCATAATGTGACTTGAACGTTGTCAACAAATAAATATTTAAGGGGGAGTTCATTTTGATAATATAGTCAAAATATTTAAAATAAGTTGAAATAATATTTTTCGACGATTTGAAAGTACTCGAACGATTTTCTGAAATTTAGAAAATATTGTAAAATAGGATTTATGATTTTTAATCATATAAAACCCTTTAATAATTAAATAATAATTTAAATAAGTAAAACCTAGACTAATTATCTTTAATTGAGTATTTGAAATAATACTACTCAAATGATTTATGTTGAAATAAAGAGTTTGGTGCAGATTTCAAAGCTTCAACCTTCAACTCTATTCCTCTCTCTTGTTCAGCTACCAGTACAACAGATCCAGCTTTCTTCCTTCCTTTCTCCAACAGCTCATCCTGCTCCATTTCGAGCTCATAGGTTCTCAAGATACCGTACAATCTCTCTAGAGTAAATTCTTAATACTCTTGAGAATTTCCGAGAGAGACTGTCATTGGCTTCCATTCTTTTGGTAGAGATCTCAGAAATTTTAGATTGGAATCTTTAGTTTGGTAGATCCTCCCATACAACTTTAAACCATTCGGCAGTTTTTGAAATCTGTTGAAAATTTCACTCAGTGACTCACCATCTTCAAAATGAAAATATTCATATTGTTGTATGAGGAGTTGCATCTTATTTTCTCTGACTTGCTCAGTTCCTTCACATAGTATTTGGATTTGGTCCCAAATTTCCTTAGCAGTGTTGCAGTTGATAACATTTTCGAACATATCTCCATCAAAACCATTGAACAGAATGTTCATGGCCTTTTGTCCTTGTGAACTTGCTCAATATCTTCATCTGTCCATTTTGACTTTGGTTTGTGTACTGTTTGCTCATTTCAAACAACTCCTTTTGCGTCCGTTGCAGCCCTGCAAGGAACATGAAGACCTTTCCCTATGCAGTCAACATATCTTTCATCTTGAGAGAGTAGATGAAGATGCATCTTCACTTTCCAGTGATGATAGTTGTCTTTATCCATAAGTGGGATCTTCACTCCAACACCTTTTCTTCTCATGTTAGTTTATTTTGATCTTTAAACTCTTATTGTGTCAAGAGCTTGTTGTGATACCAATTGTTATTCCCTTAACAATCCAACAACAGAATTATAAAAGGGGGGTTGAATGGAATTCTGGTTTCTTTTCTAGGAAATTCTGAAATCTCTTTTGAATTTATATATAATTGTGAATGAATATGCTAAGTGCGGATAAACTATAAATGATATTCAACACAAAGTAATTAAACAAGAAAGTTTAAAAACTTTCTGGTGGATTGATCTTTCCACCAGAGATATATATAGATTCGGGAACTCTGTGATGCAAGAATGCACACAGCTGCTTACAAGTGTTTTTACTAAGAAGAAAAGAGGGAATTCCTAACAGATGTAGCTTTATCTATTTTTCTATTTTTCTTCTCTTTCTTTTTTTCGATATATATTTTTTCAAAATACTTGCTGCTCTTGGTTTATATACTACCAAGTTACACGTGAATAAGACAAATAGTGGAAACAAGAATTTAGGTCTCTTCACATGTTGCTTCATTTCTCTATCCAGCTTCTTTGAATATCTTCAGTTAAGCATGAAAATGGAAATATTTCTTTTTTTCTCTAAAACTTGCAAACAGACTGCCACATTCCTTTTGTATACAATCAACACATGTGACTGTTAAGTCACTTTCAACTACTATTGTCCTTTGAGACTCCTGCATTATCCGTTGATACTTCTTCCTAAGTTATCCGTTGAATCTCAAGCGAATTATCTGTTGAAAGTGTCTTGAACCAATTGTTGAAACTTTACGTTTATCCGTTGATGATGAGTCCTTTTAGCAGTTGACACTCTTTCACTTATACAAAATTACACGGCATCTCCTATTTACAATTAGCCAACCTATTTTGTATATATTTCTAGTAGTCAACATGACTAAAAACTCACTACAACTTCTAAACTACTAAGTTGTTTGTTGCATACAGAAATGTGCTACAAACTTGTTTAATACAAGCTACTCCATCTAATAATGGTTAAAAAATCAATTAACTTATCTACCTAGAGTGTTTTGTTGAGTTATCATCAAGTCTACAATATATTCCTAACAGGTGTTGATAAAGGAGTTTGTAGATTTGGACTTTCTGGAGGAGTTGGATTATCATCTCCGTCATCTTCAATGTTGGATTCATCGTCATCGTCATCATCATCGTTAAAAAATAAACCGACAACTTTTCTTTCTTCCTCGCTCCATCTCCAGTAATTTGATACATCGAACTCAACATCTCGAGAAATGATTAAATTCTTCGTTAGAGGATTATAAAGTCTGTATGACTTACTCATTTTTTCATATCCGGTAAAGATACATTTTTCGCCTTTATCATCCAACTTCTTCCTTTTTTGATCGGGAACGTGGGCATAAGCATTACACCCAAAAATTATGAGATGTCCAACTGGTGGTTTGACCCCGCTCCATGCTTCATTTGGAGTTTTGTTTCTGACACTTTTTTAGATAGCGATTTAATAAATAAACTGCACATAGAACGGCTTCCGCACAGAAAAAGTTCTTGGCAAGTGCTATGCTTTCACCATACTCGTTGTCATGTCGAGAATTGTGTGGTTCTTCCTTTCTGTAATGCCATTTTGTTGAGGAGTATATGTCGTTGTCAACTGATGATTTATGCCATGTGCTCTACAGAAGCTTCTGAACAAGTTTGAAGTATACTCTCCTCCTCTGTCTGATCTGAGTATTTTCAAATACTAGCCAGTTTTTTTCTGCACGTGCTTTGAACTCCTTGAATTTATCAAGAGCATTCGATTTTTCTTTTAGGATATACACCCAACTTTTCCTGCTGAAATCATCAATAAAAGTTAGGTAATACATGTTACCACCAAGATATTCAACATCAAATGGACCGGAAATATCTGTTTGAACTATCTCCAATGGCCTTCTGCCTCTCCATGATTTTCCAACGGGAAAACTTTTTCTATATTGCTTCCCCTTGACACACGCTTCACATAAATTTTTTGATTCGTTGATTTCTGGCAAACCGCCCACCATCTTTGTCTTTAACAATAATTTAAGCCATAAAATCCAAGATGACCATATCTCAAGTGCCACAGCCACGATTCATTTTCAATGACCGACTTTAAGCACTGTTACACCTTCGTCTGCATATCGAGTGTGAATAGGCGATTTTGTGACATCTCCACATTAGTGATCAATTCTCGAACCTAATTTCTGATGGTAAGAGAATTATTCTGCATTTGTTTATTATATTTTTTCTCCACAAGCTAACCAAGGCTGATGATATTATTTTTCAAAGCAGGTATATAATAAACATCATTTATATAATTTTTCTCACCATTCTTTGTCACAATCGTAATTGTACCTTTCCTTTTGACCGGAATCTTTGAAGAATCGTCAAAAGGAATTTTATTGTGACTGTTTCATCTATCTCTGTAAATAAATCTTTGTGGCCATACATGTGATTGCTCGTACTGGAATCAAGATATCAAACATTCTTCTTGCCTTCCTCGTCTCCTTTGTAAGTGAGAAACATAGCAGAATCAACATCTTTGTCTTCTTTTGTTACAACAAAGTGACTCATTTCTTCTACTTTTGGAGATCTACACTCATAACTGAAGTGACCAAATTTATTATAATCATAACACTAAAATTGAGATTTGTCACCTCGTTGAAATCCGCCTCTTCCACGACTTCTAAAATTTTGACCACGATCAGATGGTTGATAATCTTCAGTATTATGGCCTCTGTTGAAGTACTGCCTTCCACGACCTCGTCCACCTCAGTAGTCACCTCTGCAATATATAGAACTGCTACTTCCAGAACTGTCGTCAATGGATACTTTACTTTGCAACGCCTTCTCCAAATGGCTTGCATCATCATATTGATTCATTCGTTGCTCGTGGGCTTGAAGAGAACCTATGAGCTCGTCAATTGAAATTATGGATGGATCTGTTGACTCCTCGATGGAAGTAACTACATAATCAAATTTTCTTGTCAATGAATGGAGCAATTTTTCCATGACCCGAACATCATTGAGACTTTCCCCGTTTCTTTTCATCTCATTTGTCACCGTTTTCAAATGCATAACAAATTCACCAATATTTTTTGAACTCTTCATCTTTAAATTTTCAAATTCACTGCGTAACACCTGGAGCCGCACCTTTTTTACTTTTTTGACTTCTTGAAAAGATTTTTGTAAAATCTCCCATGCATCTTTTTTCGTTTTTGCATTTGAAATTTTTTCAAAGGTGGATTTATAGACACCTTGAAAAATTATGTATAACGCCTTTTTATATTTTTTTCGGGACTCCTTTAACACCGTCTTCTCGGCATTTGAAAGGGCTGCTTCACCGGCTAGATCGGTGGGCTCGTCATACCCGCTTTCGATAATATTCCAATTGTCGTAGGAACCGAGTAATACCTTCATTTGAATACTCCAGTTTCCATAATTTGTAGTCGTCAACTTCGGAATTTGGGGTTGTAGTAGATTCGCCATTTTTCACGAACGGAACCTTGGCTCGGATACCACTTGTTGGAAACGTGTATGGGCTTTAACCAAATAAGCTTTAACTTAAACACATTAATATATATATATATATATATTTAAGATGTATACAAAATACACACTTTATAATATCTCTTGAAGGTACAGCTTCGTATTTTTCTTACACCAGGAGAGCTTCGACTCTGTGTATTCTTCTAGGATATCAGCTTGATCTTTACAACTCAATAACGTTTTCCTTATTTTCAATATTAATCTTTTACCTCTCACATTAGCTGGTGCATGCATGTATGTTTGACCTCAGCTTTTGTGCTTTTTATTCAACAGGTACTAAAAAACTAGTTGTAAATATTTATTATGGTGGTACTGGGGAGTTTGAAATTCTAACAATTTTCACATGTCTATAATATTTTTGGTTATTTTCATTCTTGTAATCTCGATATCAGGTAACTCTTTCAATATACTTCTTATAGATAGAAAGGACTGAGATGCAGATATTATTAAGAATATTTTTAACAGCAGAGATGAGAAGTGTATTCTGGATATCAAGTTAAATGAGTCAAGTTATGAGGATGAGTTTTTTTGGTGATGGGAAACCACAGGTATGTACTCGAATAAAAGTGTATATAAATTCTTGTAAATGCAGAAGGGTGAATGGAAAAAAGATGATAGTTCCGGTGTCCCCTCCGAAGGCTCTGAATTTAGTCTGGCATGTGAAGAACATCACCTATCGAATCTTGAAATATAACTATAAATCGTAATGCTCAGCTTTTAAATAGAGTAAACAAATTGTATTGAAGTTGATCAGTTTATTATGCTGAAAGTAAAACAAATAAATACAAGATACAGAAGCTACAAAGTAGGAACTAGTAACAGACATTTCCTACACTAACGATCCACTTCCCTTACTTATTCAACTACTCCTAAAAACTCTCCTGAACGTTGCAGACCAAGTCTATGAGAACTCCACGTACAACAACATCACAAAAGAAAGCCAAAAACAAATAATAATAATAATAATAATAATAATAAAAATAATAATAATAATAATAATAAAATTTAGATTAAACCAACAAGTACCCCCTTAATCTAAACTTCTTTATACAAATTCTTAACACCCAGCAATTGACGTATATTCTCGAACTTGGCTATTGGCAATGCTTTTTTAAGGACATATGTGCGTTGTTCATCTGATCGTACATGACTTATGATAATTTAACCACGCTCAACACATTCTTTGATGAAATGGTAGTGTATATCGATATGCTTTGATCTACCATGAAAGACTGGATTTTTGGCCAAGTCTATGGTTGATTTGTTGTCAATATATATCACCACATGTCCAATACAACCATCAGACACTTCTCCTAATAGCTTTCGGAGCTATATTCCCTAACATGCTGCTCATGTGGCAGCCATAAACTCAGCTTCGCAAGACGATGTAGCGACACATTTTTGTTTCTGAGAAACCCAAGTTATCACATTATCATTCAAGTAGAATACCATGCCTCCGGTACTTTTTATGTCATCAATGTGTCCAGCTAAATCACTATTAGAAAATCCTCTTAATACGTTATTCCCACTGTTCTTAGAGTATATTAATCCATAGTTTATCGTGCATTTAATGTAACGGAGAATGCCTTTCGCAGCGTTCAAGTGCATAACGGTTGGTCTTTCCATAAAACGACTGATAATCCCCACAACATATGCGATGTCTGGTCAGGTGTGAACTAAATATCGAAGCTCCCTCCCCCACTATGCCTTTGAACTCCGTAGTATTTATCGATGTTTCACCTTCATCTTTTGTAATCAAAAGCTTTGGCTCCATCGGATACTTTGTTGAATTACAATCTCCCATGCTAGCTTTCTCCAAAACCTTTTTAGCGTATGCTGCCTATTTAAGCTCGATGTACCCATTTCCCTGCTCAACTTCGATTCCCAGATAATAAGAAATATTTCCCAGATCACTCATATTAAAGAGCTCACCCATTTGTTCCTTGAACCTTCGTATAATAGCAGCACTTGTTCCAGTTACAAGTAGATCGCCAACATAGACTGCTACAATCAGCATCTCTTCCTCCTTCTCGTTTAATGAGATAGCGTGCTCGTACGGACACCGTGTTAAATCCATGCTCTCAAGACACTTACTCAGCATCGAGTACCAATCTCTGGGAGCTTGACGAAGACCATAAAAAGCCTTCTTTAATTTGTAAACCATGTGTTCCTGTGCAGGTTTTACAAACCCCTAAGGTTGTGATACATAAATCTCTTCCGTTAGCTCCCCATTTAGGAATGCTGATTTTATATTTAGCTACTGTACTCCCCATCCATTTTTAGCTGAAAAAGCAAGGAGGAGGCGTAGTGTCTCAAGACGAGTCATAGGTGCAAAAATCTCCTCAAAATCGATTCCATATTCTTGTACATAACCTTTCGTCACGATCCTTGCTTTATGTTTCACAATTTCTCAATTTGAGTACTTCTTCAGTTTAAACACCCACTTCAAGTCTATGTCTTCTTACCCGGTGGCAACTCTGTTAGCGTCCAAGTCTCGTTTCTTTCAACTTCTTCCAATTCCAGTTCCATGGCACGTCTCCATTCCTTCTTTCTTGATGTATGTCCATAATTCCGTGGTTCATCCATGCTCACAAACATCATCTCATCATCCAATTCTACCACCTCTGTATTATTATAAATGTTGCTAAGTGTCCTGAATTTTTGTGGTTAACTACTAGAGCAGAATTGTCACCACCAGAGGCTTGAGTTGAACCAGATGTGGGTGTTAATTCCAGCAATGAGATTTTCAATGTCGAATTGACAATCTCTCTGATCGAATTGTCTGTCTCTGGGATTTCACTGTTGTGAGGGGTATTATATCCATTCCCTATTTCATTGTGTAATGGTGTGTTGTAACCATTTCCCTCCTCATTTCTGCTAGCTTCCTCAGATTCATAACCGAAAATTGTGAAGTAATTTCGTTGGGTATGGTGTCCTTCTGCATGATGCTGGTCCTACGTCCACATTATTTTTTCTTCAAATATTACATCTCGACTAATATGCACTTGCTTTGTCACGGGATCGTACAAATGATAGGCCTTTGTTCCTGCTTCTCTACCCAGATTAATCACCATTTTGCCGCGATCATCCAATTTCTTCGTTTGCACACTAGCAATTTTTATATGTGTGACACAACCAAACACCCTAACATGCTCCAGGTTTGGTTTAACTCCGGTCCAGGCCTCGTACGGAGTCTTTTCTGACAGAGCACGCGTGGGTAGACGATTTAGTATGTAGACAGAATGTCGAACTGCCTCCCCCCATAAAAATGATGGCTATTTCATTGTCTTTAAAATGCTCCTGGTCATGGCAACAACGGTTCGGTTACGTCTTTAGACAACGCCATTTTGTTGTGGCGTGTACGGGGCAGTGAATTGACGACTGATCCCAGCATTTTAACAAAATGCTTCGAAGTCATTTTTGCAGAATTCACCTCCTCTGTCGGTGCGAAAGCATTTTATCTTTCTTTCTGGGCTGCTTTCAACATGAATCTTAAAATTTTTGAAGGAGTTTAGAGCCTCATCTTTAGTATTTAACATATACACCCACATTGCTATGCTAAAATCATCTACCAGGAGGAAAAAATACCTATTTCCACTTGAATTTTTGGGTGAGATCGGCCCACACAGATCACCATAGACCAACTCTAAGGCTTGCTTTGCTCTATAACTCGTTTGTGTAGGAAGAGACTTTCTTGTTTGTTTGGCCATGAGATATCCCGTGCATAAATCCTTGGGTTGCACAATCGTTGGAATACTAGTAGCCTTTTTATACTTGGACATTAGAGTCAATGCATGGAAATTTTCGTGACCAAGGCGTTCATGCCACAACCAAGACGCCTCGTCAATTTTTGACAACAAGCATGTAGGTCCAATGCTTTCAATAATAATCGTATACAATCTATTTCCTGAACGTTTCACTTTCATGAGCAATTTTCCTTCTTTATCATACACCCACAAATGATCTCCATTCATGACAACTCAATTCCCATTTTCAGAAAATTGATTAAGACTCAAAATTTTATTACAGAGATTTGGGATATAATATACCTTGTGAAATTTTCGTCCTTCCCCATTTTTACACCTGAACGTGACTGTTCCTTTGCTCTTGATACTCACGGTTGAACCGTCTCCAAAACAGACCTGCCCTATCACCTCCTCGTTTAGATCAGTATACTTCGAACGTTGTCCTGTCATGTGGTTACTCGCCCCATTATCCAGATACCATATGTTTGAGTCACCTCGTTTACTTGCGACGTTTGAAACAAGTTCTGGTGTTACATCTTTCTCACTCAACAATAGCTTTTTCTCCCCACACTCTAGCATTTACAGGGCAGGTTCTTCGTCTTGCGTCTGTGCCATGTTCACTTCCAGTTGTTGCTCCCTTTTACGCCTAGGTTTTCTGCACTCAGCTCCGTAATGGCCGTAGGAGAGGCAATTAAAACACGTGAGTTTGCTTCTGTCTCGAGGTCCTCGACTCCCTTCTTTTAAACGACTTTCATTTACAAAATTTTTACCTCTCGAATTTGATCTTCTCAACCACTCTTCCCTAGTGAAAAGTAATTTTCCTTCCTCCTTTTCCTTTTTTAACCATTCTTCTTCAGTAAGGAGTAATTGTCCCCCACTGGATTCACTTTGGCCTTTTAGCCGTTCTTCATGAGCCTTCAACGATCCAACAGCCTCCTCAACTGACATACTCTCCAAGTCACCGAATTACTCGATTGCGGAAGCTATTTGCAGAAACTTTCAAGGTACAGCTTTTAATAACTTTTTTACCACATAGCTTTCTTCAATTACTTCGCCCAAAGCTCGAATGTTTGCTACCAAGCCATTCAGCTTTATAAAGAAATCGTCAAGATGTTCTGTTTCCTTCATTTTTAAGAACTCAAAATCAGATTTTAGAGTTTGAACCTTAGCTTTTTTTAACGCGATCAGCCCCCAAACACATAGTTTTTATGGCTGTTCATGCATTTTTGGTTGTGGTTTTTTCAGCGAGAGACAAGAGCATGTCTTCAGGGATCCCCTGATAGATAGCTGCAAGTGCAAACTTTTCCATCCTTTCTTCCATTTTCGTTGTTGGATCTTTGGGTTCCAGTGCATCCCACACCGTGTGAGCTTGCATGAAAACTTAAATTTTTGTCGCCCAAGCATTGTAATTGCTTCGTGCCAGCATTGGGTATTTCAGACCAACTCCTCCCTCCTTGATTTTATTTTTCTTCATCGTTGTTCCTTTCGGCATATACTTTGGCATCTGCTGTGAATGTCAGGCTCTGATACCAAAATGAAGAACACCACCTATCGAATCTTGAAATATATATATATATATATATAAATCAAGATGCTCAACTTTTAAACAAAGTAAATAAATTGTACTGAAGTTGATCAGTTTATTATGCTGAAAGTAAAGAAAATAAATACAAGATACAGAAGCTACAAAGTAGGAACTAGTAATAGACGTTTTGTACACTAACTCCACTTCCCTGACTTATTCTACTATTCCTAAAACTCTCCTGAACGTTGCAGACCAAGTCTATGAGAACTCCACGTACAACAACATCACAAAAGAAAGCCAAAAACAAATAATAATAATATTAATAATAAAGTTTAGATTAAACCAACAACATGCTCTAGTTAATTGTTTGCCTACATTGATTCAATTACAAACTAAACACGTCTCAGTTCAAGTGTGGTGTCAAGTATGAAATAGAGAGGCTGAAATGATAATGCACAATCTAGTTTCGTGTTCTTTTGCAAGACAGTGTTGGATGGCTTTAAGTTTGAACATTCGATAAGATTAGAAGATGGACTTCATGTCATGGATGGAGGCAGTTCTAAAAGTAAGGACGGATCCTGTAATGGGCGATTTGGAGAGCCCAAAATGATGTAGTTTCGAACCAAAAAATTTCTTCTGTCAATAAAGTAGTAGCAGCGGTGAAGTACAACCATACACAATGGATATTAGCCCAGAATAGGCCTTCTTATATTATTCTCCAACCACGAGTAAAGGGAGATAAAGTTTCGTTATAAGTAAAGCCCCAATCAAAATCAAGTTTCAGTTTATGGGGCTATTTTTTATGACGAGGAAGAGGTTGGTTTTGTCCTGGATGTTCGAGATTCAACAGGCGATCTCATTGAAGCAAAAGCAATAACCGCAGTGCAGTCAGATTGTCTTCTGGTGGTTCTCATTTTGGTGTGTTTGTTTATCGTGCCTAAATATTATGTATCGTCTAAACAATGTTGAATTATTATTTGTACAATGTTAAATTGTTATTTGTTACTGGTAGAAATTGTCCGTCAACTTTTTAAGGGGTCGTTTGGTTCGCCAAATTCTGAAAGTCAGTCATTCTAAACAATGTTGAATTATTATTTGTACAATGTTAAATTGTTATTTGTTACTGGTAGAAATTGTCTGTCAACTTTTTAAGGTGTCGTTTGGTTCGCCAAATTCTGAAAGTCAGTCATTCTAACCTCATACCTGGTGTTTGGTTCAGAAAAAAAGAAGTTTAATACCCATTTCTCAAATCCCTCAAAACCACAAGGTATGGGTTTTTCATACCCAAGTGGGGAGGTGGTACCAGAGAGCAGTATGGAAATCAACTTTGTAACTATTATTTTAATTTTTATTTAAGCATTTTAATATAATTGTTTAATACCAAAATAAATATATAAATAAAAAATATATTAAAATAATAATAAAATTATATAATTAATTAAATTAAAATTATTAACTTAATATATTTTAAATTAAAAATATTCATTACAACACTCAACCATACATATGATACCCAACCCCATACCACCTTAACCTACTCTTAATTTCAACTCAATACCATATTTTGATCCAAACCAGCCGTAATTAAGAAATCATATTTGATAAGTGATTTATTCCTAGTTTTATTATAATTTATATAAAAGCTTATTTCGGAAGTTAATAAAATTAATTTCCAACTTTTCTTCAAAAAAAATTATATTTTTCCATGTGGCTACATTTACTATATTGTCACTTAAATTTTAATAACTTTTCCTATTTTTAATTTTAACTTATATTTGCTTATTATATATTTTCCCATAGCTTCACTGGTCAGTGGTCATGATATGCATGTAGATATTATTACATATTAACTTCTTTATAGGTTACTTCTATTTTTATTTTACATGCATATTATAAATGATAAGAATATTATAGTTTAGGTGTAGAAAAATTATAACATATTAATTAACTGATTACTTATATTTAATTTTTTGTATGCATATTATAAGAATTTTATTATTAAATATTTTCTTTTGTTTTGTGTTATTAAATTATTTGAGTATTTACATTTTAATATTTGAATTTTATAGTTTATATTTTTTGAGTTAAATATTTTTAGAATTATTAATATATTGAATTTAGATGCTTATGTTTAAATAATAAATTTCTAAATATCAAAAAAAATATTAGATATATTTTTTTCACAAATATTGGAAATAATTAGAATTACCTATATTATGAAAACTTGTTTATTTGGTATCATGGTATGCACTAATTGGCATTCTTTTTCTTTCTCATAGAGGAAGTCTCTCAAATTTGATTATTTTTTTCAACAATTAATAATAATACAATATTAATAATATAAGGAGTTAAGTATCCTAAAGTTATATCTAAAATTATGTCCAACTTCCAATACACAATTAAAAATATTTTTGTGAATGTCCACCATTAATTTTATTGTTACAAAAATACCCTTCAATTTTTATATACAAAATAATAACCATTTTAGATAATTTTCTTAAAATTAACTTTAGAAATCGTTTTCTCATTATATAATATAATTTTGAGTTATATTAGTGTTGTAAAAAGCGGCAATCGAGTAAGATCGGTCAAGCTATCAAATTGGGATTAATTGAAAATCAGGGACTAATTGGAAGTATTAATCGGAGAAAAAATCTGATGTATTATAATATTAAATTATATTTAATGTATTATATTATTAAATTATATTTAATGTAATATTATGATTATATTAGTTATTTATTAACAAACATATTATTATTATATCATAATTTTTATAATTATTCATATTTAAATTAATATAATATTTTAATTTTAATAATAATTATATATACTCCAATAAAGAAAAATTCGTAAAAATTAGTCATATTTCAAAAATTGATTTTTCAGGCCTGCAGGGGATTAATCAAGGATTAATCAATAGGGGATTTCTAGAACACCAGTTATATTAGCATTTTCTATCACAATTTAAAAAATTTGGTCCAAAATATCAAAATTCAAAAAAATGACCCGTTCTTGAAAAAACTTCTATTACATGCATTTTTAGTTTTCATTTACAATCTAGTTGTAATTTAAAATAAAAACTAAAAAACAAAAACAAAAAAAATTATGAAAACGCATCTTTATGAGATATGGTTTGAATGCTTCTTTTTATCTAGTAACGAATGAATTGAATGCATTTTTTGAAATTTCATGCAAAATAAAAATAAAGTAGCACTCCTCCAAGACAATCTGGGTACGCTCCGGATGAAAATAAATTTCATGCAAGCCCAATTACTTATATAAGAATTTTGTGATTGAAAGGGCCACTTCTAAGAGAATTGATTAAAAGTCTATTGAAGATACTCTTACATTCAGAGGGAAGAACATCTATAGTGAGTTAATTACAATTTCTTGTCTAGACACCGATTATGTAACTAGGAGGTGATTGGCAACATTGCTTTGCCCGCACACAACATTTAATATTTTGTCTTTAGAAAAGTCATGACTGTACTCTATATGGATTTCCATTGGATAAAAGACATTTTGCAACAAAAAAAAAAGTGACAAATTTACTGTCTACATGGACAAGATTTAAAACAGAAACACTATATGTTCCTTTTTAAAACAGAAACTGCGAACAGGTCCTCCGGGTATACCACAAAACAGACAGTCACAGAAACACTATACAAGGACCCAACTACTACATATGTTGTATAACTCAGATAACTACTGCTACCAGGACCGCCGCCAGGACAAGACACACATGACAGTGCCTTCAAAAAGAGCAGACTGAACACCTGAAACAGAGAAGATTTTAACCGGTAAGAATCTCATATTCATAAACTTAGCTGTAAATGTAGTCAATTAAATTACAAAAGCAAATATAAGAGTGTTTTTGCAAATGTTTCTTTGTAAGTCATCCTTCAAAATTGCAGGCATGGATAAATAGTGAAAGTTAGAAGTAGATGGATATTGGAACTTAAAAGTAGACTAACACCGATTACTATACCAGATGATTAATATTGAAACTGCAATAAACACATCATGGAGATGCCTTCTGCTATGAAAGTTAAAGTTAATTTCAGCAGACTACTAATGCTGGTCCTTACCATGACATAGCAAGCTCTATTAAGGAATCAAGGGAAAATGTTTATGCTGGCATGAGTACACATCCTGGATAATATTGATACACACACACACATATATAAGAATTTCATGAAATTCTTGTTTCTTAAATTAAAAATAAAAAAATAATAAGTATTAATAACGCCCATCCATCGTACGGATTTTAAGCTAGTTATACATAATGTCAGTAACACAAGCACATTTAGCAGTTAACAATTATACAAGAGAAGCTGAACAATTAATAGCTTTGTACCTTCATTATATGTTAAAGGCCGCTTCTCTGATACCATCATGTTTCTGTGAAATTGGTTAGTCATAAATAATTAAACATAATCAAAGCACAGCTATACATAAATTTTTATTGACCATCTTTGCCCCCGAATCTTTGTACTAAAAATTCATTGAGCTTTCCCCAATTTGGAGTCCCAGAATTGTTCAGATCATCAGAAGGCAGAGATCTAATGCATTCAAGAATGTGTCGAAGATCACGGTACATCCTGGCACATAAAGCACACAAACAAGAGAAAAACATAATTTGAAGACTTGCTACTTCAAATCAAGTGACAAAGTGATGTAACAGATATTATACCGATTTTTGGCTTGAGGTGTGTTAATCTCTAATCTAGAATATGCTTCCCAAATTTGAGTGTGGTAGATTACAATAACTTGCCTGCATATGAAACACAGCGGGCCATTTTAATACAGCAAAATTTGATAGTTTCAAACTGAGAAATCTGTATACTGCATCAAAGAAAGAAAAACCTGCCTGCTACAAGTGCCATGCAGTAATAAAGATCAAATTTTAATTATTTTATGAAGTAGGCTATTCTTAAATAAACATTATATAAATTTCTAAGGAAGTGGGACAGATCCCTAAAATTATGATCTGTTGATAGTCAAAATACAAGGAATTCTAACATTTCAAAAAACACGCAGAACATAGCCAATCAATTTAGCCTAGAAAACCATAACCAGTACTTACCGATATGTAGTGATTCAGTTAACTAGGTCAAACTGATAAATCGATTTATTCACAAGCAAATTCGTCTCAGTATATTGTGCAAATTATTTTGTGAACAATTATTTTTAAGAAAAGGAAACAAGATCTCCCCATAAAGCACTAGCGATGAATAAAATTTCAGCAGCATTACCTAAATATTGCTTGAACATCAGTGTCATGCAAAATTCGTGATAGCACTCTTTGAAAATGGCCAACTTCCTGCAAATGGTCCATGTACTATACGTTTAGGGAAAAACAGCTAAAACAGTAATTATGCAAGACAAATTGCAACAGATACAAAAAAACTAAAACCAAAATAATCTTCTTCATCTAACTAGATAACAAAGGTATTTATCATCAAAACATGTTCAGCTGCATTCATTATCCAAAAACTTCTGCCTCCACCAAATATTGTAGCATCCCCATGAAAATGCAAGTCTCTAACATGGTACCATCAGTCATCACCATGAGCCTCAATTTCAATTTCAGGAAAGATGTTCATGTATGTGGAGCAGCCAGGTTTTACACTTCACATATAATAAAGTCATCACCATGACAGTATATTGTATTCAATTTTTAGAATAAAATTTAGCAACAACAAAAAGAGTTAGAACAAGACGATTACTATTCTCAACAAAATTCCTTCAACGTTTAACAATGTATTCTGACACATTTAATTAAGTTCACTAAACTAATCATTAGCAATATCAGATACCAATCATTCCTCCGACCCTTTATATAAAAAATTTGTTTAACAGAACTGTGTCAAAAATATCACCCAATCATATCATTCACAGGGACAAACTGTAGATATTGCTAATAATGGCCTTACTCACTGCCTGTAGTCTGAATTGAGATTTTGTATTCCAAGACGATATAATACATTGAGGTTTGAGGAATATTTTGTTGTAAAAGAGCTGCCAATACTTGAAAAGAAATCCAGTCCATTTATACCTTTTTATGTGGAGAAGGAAGTTACAGTGGAACATAGAAAACATTGAGTAGTTACCCACAGAATTATTTTACCTAATATAAAAAGATCGATAAGAAAATGCAGGAAAGGAACCATATAATCTACAAAGTTTATAACCAGTTACCTTTGTGACGGTCCGAGCAAAAATACTTGGCTGTGAATCAGTATCATCAGTTCTGTTCCAACTATCAACAATTTGTGGCAGACTACGGAGATGATACAACAACCTTTCTTTCATTATTTGGACAAGCTTTGTATGTATTTCATCTCGATGACCCTTGAAATCCTATCAAGTAAATCTATGTTAAATAACTGTAACCAAAATTCCAGAGTCAGGCAGTCAGCATGCAACTTTTGAACCGGCACATAATTCTTCTTTCAAAAAATTTGTAGAAGCCCTAACTGACTTACATGCTCTACACGATCAATCTCTGTCAGTAGCACTGGCTGTTGTGCCCCAGGCACTTTGCAGAACAGAATCCTCCTGATTTCTTGCATTTATGCACAAAAAAACAAGCCTGGTCAGAAAGCACGTACTTATAAGTGCTTTAAAGCGAGCAGGTACATAACAAGTTTAATTTAAATTTAAGCTATCCCCTATATATAAACAGATACTGGTAGCATAACATCAAAAGTCCTATATATATCTTCTTTTCACAACTTAATGATCAGATGACCTTTGACCTTTCTCAAACTACCACATCATTTGAACTAATTATTTCAGAAGCTCATAAAAATGATTATTTGATTACAAGAGGGGTGCAGGGTGCCAACCTAGGATGGACATAATTAACATGGATTAAAGCCATTTAATGGATACATTGAAGTTGGTCAATCATAATTGGAGGCAATGGAATAAAATGATTCATATCAGGTCGACCCCTTCTCGAAAAAGTCGGTTGACTGAGGAACTGACTCGGTAACACATAGAAGCACAGATACAATATTCGACCACAGACGAAGGAGGGACCATTTCCCATGTAATAAAGATCAACATAGTCAGTCACTATTCACTAGCCAAACATTCTCACTCCCACCCCAGCCACGTTTTATCGACTTCTGATTTGGTGCTTAAAAATGAAAGAACCAAAGTCATTTAATTCTTCTTTCCTCAATCCTGATTTGAGTCGAGTTGCTTAGGTGAACAACTTGACAACTAATTTGCTTGCTCCGTGCAAAATTACTCTTGTTCTATAAGGAAGCTGCCAATGCTTTTCACTTTTCACCGTCTGAGTTAGAGGATTGTAGAGCACAGCTATCTCAAACGTCTCGCATGTGCCAAATTTGACAAATAATGTGGATCGGCATCTACTAATTTCCTCTGTAAAACCTTTTCTTGAATTTTTTTCTTGAGACCCACGAAAAGGTTTAATTTACAAAAAAAAAATTATTTATTCGTCCCTCATGCCCTCGATTCTTCTTACTACTGTTGTGTACTATACTCAAGCCGGTCCATGTAAAAATGGCTTCTCAACTCTTTCAAGGAAGAGGTAAGGTTTGCGTACATCTTACCCTCCCCGGGCCCTACTCTTCGACAGGATCTTTGTTTTGGTTTGGTTTTTTACCCAAGAAAAAAGATAGTGGACTACAATGATGGTAAGCCAGTCCTAACATCAACTTTTTGGATATTTGCAAATATTATCCTCAGTTCAAGTCCTAGCGCCAGTGTTTAGTCTTTTCCAATGTTTTGCTTAGATTGTTGGTTTTTTATTACTAAGATTCTCTGTACAGGCATGGTGATACTCTCATAAACACTGTAGTTTTAAAGCACAAAGTTCTAGGAGATGTGTTTTAATCCCTTAAAGTCCAATGGTAGCTTAAGATTCGAATGTAAGAAACCATCAATTATAACACTGGCAAAAGCACAGCTCTTTTGGTGGACGGTGACGGGCATTTTATATGTAAGAATATATACAGAGCCTGTATAAGTATATAGGGTATATACTAAGTTGTTTTACATGTAAGAATATACACAGAAGCCTGTATAAGTATATAGGGTATATTCTAAGTTGGAAACGATCTTGCAGTAATACAACTACAAGAGCATTAATGATCAATATCATAAGCACCAAAAAAAACTAGTAAATGTTATATAGTCGGACTCGCCACAACTATACCAAGAGAAAAAACATTGAAATTCATGGAAATTAATACATCACCTACCAGGTGTAATCGCACAAATAAAGCTGATAACCTGACTCACTAAAGCCAAGTGTTTAGAATTAATAGACCTTAAACCAGATACCTGCAACAACAAGAACATCCAACAAATCCAAACCAGAGCCTTAATTATGGTTAAAAATTAAAAAATGGTACAAACCAACAACATAGGTATGTTTAAATCAACATATGACCAGGTGTTCAAACAATAATTATGACGTATGAAATTTTCACATATGTATGGTCGTTGCGACATGATAATTTTAACAGAGCACATAATTCACAATAAAAAAAAATTATGTAAATGGTTAATAGAGGATTCAATCAAGATGATTGCCAACAATATAATTATCATTAAGCACATTTTCACGTAGGAAAGAAGTAAAAAACTGATATTTTATAGAGTACCTGCAAGGCTTCAGCACCAAGGACAAGATGGCCAGTCCTTAAATTGAAGAATTTTAAGAGTTCAACAACACGGTGCACAACTTCGGAAGACATTGCTGGCAATGAATCATTTATAGCAATGTACTCGGACAACATCTTCAGCAAGATTAAGCCACTGAAAAGAAATGATAAGAAAATCATACTTCCAGCTTACTAGGAACCTTAACAGATCACATTTGATGCAAAGAAGTGATTGTTCTGAATATACTTGTCAAGACACGGCCTAGGCAAAAACGAATTAAATATTTTATAGGTAGAAGTCCATCTTGAATTATGGCCACGCATACGTGTCGCCTAGGTGTCCGTTAATTCAATTTGGCATTCAAATTATATAATATTAGCTGATACACAATTTGACTTCGCTCATTTCGTTTGCAAAGCATCTTCTGGCAGTCGCCGTCATAACCTATTACGATTGAACCCTTACAAATTGTCAGGAACTGACATTAAAACTAGCTAGTAGTAGACTAGAGCAGCAGCAGTAGTAAAGGGCATTAGAGTCATTTACTATTCTGGAGTTAGTTACATAGTTCAGGGTCTATAAATACCTGTATTGTTTGTATTTTCAGATTATGATTTGAATATATGGAAAATGGCATTTGCCACCAAATCTCTTTCTCTCTCTATAACTGATTCTTACTCTCTCTCTCTAGGGTTTCTAAACCCATTCTATCTCTAATCTCTCTAAAACTCTGTCTTTTCTTTCAAGTTTCTCTCTGATTTACCTAATCTCTCTGATTCTATCTCTGTTCTGCTCTATATCTCTGTTTCTCAGCTTACTTTAGCTGTTATCCTACTTAAATCAACAGAAAACACCAAAAATAGACACAATATTGTCCAGGAACTTACCAGTTCCTGAAAAATTGGTATCAGAGCCATAAAAAACGATCAGCTACTGCTTCACCAGTCCTGTGCTATCAAAAACGAGCCCAATCATGTATCACGTGTTGCAATCCATTCAATTTACACAGAGTTATGTTCATCACAGTTCAGGTACTCTGTTTCTCAACTGTTCTTCAGAGATCGGTAGTGATTGAGGTTGTATCTGCAGCTTTGTCTTCAGTATAGACTCGTTTTTAGTAATAGATAGTGTATGAGTGTTGAAAAAGCTAGAAAACAACAAAAAATAGTTAAATAGTGTTGTTTTGTAGATTCACTGAGTCAACTCAGTACCGGAGTTTGCTATTTTCAGTTGTTTTGTGTCAAAATTGTGGTGGATCTGTGTTTGTATTGTTGAAGGAAGCTTGTTCTGTGTAGTAGTTGTGTTTGTGTTGGTTAATTGTAGTGGTGTAGGAACTGTACCAGTTGTGTAGTAAGGATTTGAAGCAAGGCGCACATCAGGTGTTCGATATAACGTCTCAGAGATTCTTTGTTAAAGTTTGTTAGTTGTTTCATCTCGTCTTCAGTTCAGTTAGCTGTTGTGTTTGTTATATTGAGAAAAATACAAATGAATTAGTAGATCTACTCAGTTTTACTATTGCTACTAGTGTATTTTCTAATCCGGAAGTAGTAGAGACTGTGGTGTGATCATTTTTAGTAGACTTGTTGTGTCGGATTGTGTTGACATTGGTATTGGCTGTACTTTGTTGTCTGAAGTGAAGTGTGTTGCTGATTGGAAGAATTAATTATTTAGTTGTGTTGAATTTAGGTGAAATTTCAGTAGATCTGTGCTGGTGTTGCTGGAGTGGGGCTGTTGTGTGCAGTTGCATTAATTGTAAGTCCTTGTAAGGAATATCAATGGAGAATAAAGGTACTAGAGAGTTCACTAAGAGTGTGCAGGAGTTCCACAAGCAGTTTCAGTATTATATGGACAGATCTAATAGAAGATTGCAAGATCTAGAAGATTTGATTGAGGTAGTTGCTATGAACATGGAGAATTTAAAGAAGTTACAGAATCATAGGAAAACAAAGGTTGTGAATCCTTTTGCAAGTAGAGAGCCTTCAGATAAACACTCGAAGGATCATCTGCATCATATGAAGCTTCAGTTTCCCAAATTTAATAAAGGATTCGTAGTCCTTGGATCTGTTGTTGGCACAAAAAGTAAGGAAACTTATACAGTGAAGCCTGTATATGATAAGGAACCAGTGAAGCCTGTATATGATAAGGAACCAGGAAAGAGCCACAAGTGTTGGCTAGATCAACCTTACACACAGTCCAAAGCATGTGCAGATCCTAATGAAATGGTGAAGAGGAACCAGTCAAGGAGCTCTGCTGGTAGTTCAGTTAGCACCAGAACTGGGGATTCTCTCAAGTTTGGGAAAGTAACAGACCTACAAGGTACCAGCCAGACATATGAAGCAAGAGAAGTTAATAAACTTTCTCAAAAACAACATGAAAACATGCTTACTGGTGGGTTTTTCCCTTATTATAATGACAAAGAAGGGCCTTCACATGAGTGTAAACAGCAAGGTCAGTTTGTGATGATTCAAAAGGCAGAGATGTCTTAGTTGTTTGATAAAAATACTAAAAGAAAAACAATCTTAGTTGCTGAAAATGAGATTGCAGATGAGCTAAATACCTCTATTAATCTGATGGAGGTGAGTGAAGTGGAGAGTGCCCCTGAAGAAGTATTCTCAATTATTTCTTTCAGCTTAAGAAAGAGTGCTACCAATTCTCATGGCTTGCGTAAGAAGACTAGCAATTTTAGTAAGACAAATTGGCTTGTCTTTGATCCTGGTGGTCAGATGCATAAACCACCACTGCAATTCAAGGGGTTCGCACCACTACGATTACTAAGCTACCTAATAAAGGAGTTCAATGGCTGTCTCAATTAGGTGAACTCCGCTCCTGTTAAGGAACGCAACCCATGCAGTTTGAATGGCATGGTAAGAATTTAAAGCTCACATCTGATTTAATCTTGGATCTTGTGGGAAGCTGTCACCATTTCACTAATGTTATACCAAGGTGGATAGAACACATCTGTGGTAGTTATGAAGTGGACGAGAAGCAAGATGCCATTGAAGAAGTATTTTCAATTATCACTACCAACAGGGGAAAGAGTGTTAGGGCTTTTGAAAAGTTTTTAACAACTAAAAACTCTAGAAATTTCAAGACAAATGTGCATGTCTTTGATTCAGGTGGTCTTATGCTAAATGATCATTCAAAAAGAGTTACAAAACTATTCAAGAAATCACCAAATCATGCGATTGACCAAGTTGTCATGAATGAACAATATATTGATTGTATGGGAGATGGCAAGAGCTTATAGGTGCACTGTGCCGAGACAAGACAGTCCAAGTAAGTTCAGGAGAATTGAAGTCCAGGAAGGCTGGAGAAGAAAGTATGCAATAACCATCTTTGATCCGGGTGGAAGGAAGTTGTCCGGTGAAGATCAACCATGAGGACATGGTTATATTTTAAAGGAGGGAGATATGTCAGGAACTGACATTAAAACTAGCTAGAAGTAGACTAGAGCAGCAGCAGTAGTAGTAAAGGGCATTAGAGTCATTTACTATTCTGGAGTTAGTTACATAGTTCAGGGTCTATAAATACCTGTATTGTTTGTATTTTCAGATTATGATTTGAATATATGGAAAATGGCATTTGCCACCAAATCTCTTTCTCTCTCTATAACTGATTCTTACTTTCTCTCTCTAGGGTTTCTAAACCCATTCTATCTTTAATCTCTCTAAAACTGTGTCTTTTTTCTCAAGTTTCTCTCTAATCTACCTAATCTCTCTGATTCTATCTTTGTTCTGCTCTATATCTCTGTTTCTCAGCTTTACTTGTTATCCTACTTCAATCAACAGAAAACACCAAAAATAGACACAATATTGTCCAGGAACTTATCAATTCCTGACACGAATTGATAACAGTCTCACTTATATTAGTTTTCAAAAAAAATCATAATATGCATTTAATTTTATAAAACAAAGTAACTATATATTAATTTGATTTATGCTGAAAAGATTAAATTAATTCCACTTATTACTACATGTACATACATATAGTTATTCACCAAATTCTCCTAGGTGTGCGCAAGGTTCACTAGCGCCTTGGCTTGCCTTCACAAGTAAGCTTCTGGGATACATTAAATTAAAAGGGACTGATAAAGCACTTTTATCAACAAATTCGAATAATAAGCATCTCCAAAAGCAAGACAAAAGACATAGAGAATTCGGAATAGCGGTATATGTTGAAAGGTAAGTTTCATAATAATCAAATAAATCAGGACTAAAATTATAATCGACAATAGCATGATGTTTCAGAGGCAAATAGGTAGCTGGGAAACAGGCCACGTGATGATAAAGATAAAAAATCACGGAAAATTTGAAAATTCGGTTTTTCTAATGTGTGCCCAAGGGCACACAATAAGCACTAATTACCATGAGTTTGGTATTTTGATTGGTCCTCTAATCATAAATATTGAAAACTCACAAAATTTGGTATTTATTGTGTGCCATTGGGTACACATTAGAAAGACCGTTGAGAATTTATATGTAAAGGAATAACGCAAAACACTTACCAGTTTACCATGTGATATCCAACACCTCTGAAGGAAATCTTTCGACTAGCACTGTTATTTGGAGCTGACAAGGTAATGTGAGTTCTATTACTCTCAATTGGCTCAGTTGAAGGTGAGATATTTACTTGTGCTGAAATATTTGGAGATACTTCAGTAGAGAAAGTCCTGTCAATGGGCTGCGCAGAAATTGTCACTCGGCCATCTGTTATTACAGAGCCAGTATTGCTAGAGACTGTTTCATTTTCGCCTCCTGCAGGACTATTTAAAGTATCATCCATATCTTCATCATTAACAGGCTCCTCAAAATACAATGAAGACGCTATAGCTTGGAATTCATCATTAACATCTATCTCCACCCATGTCTCCTGGTCAAGTACAGCTTTTATTTTATCCATCTACAGACAATTAAAAAAAATCAGCTATATGAATTTGACTTCTTAAGAAAACTAATCCGATAATAACTGGCAAAAGAAAAAAACCAACTCGATATTTATGATGAAAATCCACAAAGGCTATGGCCTGTGATTGCAGAGTTCCACGAATGCTATAACCGGACCTTCCACCAATCTGTTATGACAGCATAGAAGAATTATAAACAGCAATATAGAGAATGAAAACTTTGTGGAATCTGATATTGATCAAAAGATACCCTCTCCGTTGCAGTAATAAAATCCTGAGTGATACTGTAAATGCTTAAAAATTCTTGCAAACTCAATTTGGGATGAAGAATTGTGCGAACTCCAAGGATCTTGGCCCATTTTTTATGTGCTGCATCACAAGCCGCGAAGACAGCTTCCATGTTCTCTCTCAAAACATCAGCTCTGGGGAGACACATATGCCAAAATAATATAACATATTCTAAATCAGCAAGTATATGGAGGCTTAAGATTAAAAAGGGGCAATGCACCACAAGCGAGGCAGATTTTATGAATCTAGACTCTGAAGGTAACACCAACCGTACGAGCAAAGTATCACCTAGCCCGGAATAATACTTAAGTTTACCATCACAATACGGGTTAGGTTCGAAGGCAATTTTTGACACACTTTGGCACAAGCCTAGTCAAAACTAATGGTCTAATCCATTATCCAAAAACTCAGAGGCTGAAGACGAAGAACATATTACCCAGACACGCAGTGATGTTTCTAGGTCAACAGACTAGCTATATATAACTTCTCTAGGTCACTGAACTTAATTTTTGACAGTGAATGAACACTTCTGGTTTCTCATCATTCTCTAACATTGGCCTAGCATATTTATTAGCATAACTAAAGATTATCATGGTAAAATATATAATTAATTTTTTATACCAATGAAATAAAACAAGAACAGAAACCTATGCGAAAAGCCCACGAGATTAAATCAATTTTATATAATTATCATATAACTCAAAGCACAACAAACTATGCCTCCTCGCCATACACTGCTATACTTTGTTAAAGAAGTTATTCAGTATTTAAAATGTATTTGATTAGCTACTTCATACTTAAAACAAAGGAAAAGGACGAATGATTAAACAGTACTAAAAATTACCTAAACTGGATACTCTCTAGGCCATCAACGTTGCATAAATCAGCCTAATATAAAACTAATGGCATTTAACCAACCAACTTCCAGAAAGAAATTGGGCTTAGGACGAAGTGATTTTTTATTTAGCAGAATATCCAGAAAGTTGAAGTTCCTAGGAAGTGATTCTTATTGAGGTCGTTTGCTTAGCAAATTCAAGGGAAATAGTACTTTCTGCAAAGTAGGAGCAATGTTACAAGGAACACTAGACGTGCTAGAGAATCTCGAACCGGATCATTTTTCCTCGAACACAGATTGATCCCGGCCAGATAGCATTTGGATTTTGGTTCACTCTCCCCACCGTAAATCCCTCCAAAAAAACAAAGACAAAAGTACAATAGACTTGAATATTGATAGAGCGTACGGTGGAGTAAAGAAGATGAAGAGATAAAAGAGGGACGGCCGAGACCGAGATAAAAGGAAAGAAAAGATGCCTCGTAAAATGTAAATCTATTTTACAATTTTATTTGTCTTTACAACCAAATAGTACCAAAGAAATTTAATTACAATAAGTTTTTTGATTTGAAATGTTTGTATCTCTTTTGTTGAATTTACTTTTGCTTCAATGAATTATCAGTAGCACAAGATTACAACATAAAGTGTCATCATGCGGATACGTTCCATTGCACCCACATGTTCCATAGTACCAGATTCGCCCCATGTAACCTTCTGCATATCCATTTTCGTACCCCGTCGCGAATTAAAGCCCGTGCCCTAGAAACATTGAGTAGGAGTTCACACATGATATCTAAAGTGCCCGCCCCTCGTAAAGTACAATTTTTTTATGTCAACCCAACACACTATCAGACTTCCCAGAAACTCGGAGCAAATCTAATACCAAGCAATTACAACTTCCATAGAATTTAAAATCCTATAGTGAACCCAATCAAGCACAAGATAACAACTTAAAAGTATACATCCGGACACTGAGATTACATACCGGAAATTTCTTGATATATTCAACGAATTGTCTGTGTCGTTTCCCCTCCTCTGATTTGAAGAAGACATCGCAGTGTTTCGTTGCAAAGAATATGAGAGAAAGGAAGAAATTTGAGCATCTGTTTCTTGAGATGCTTCCGCAGTTACTGCACCAACAGAAAATGCAGCAGCAACTGAGTCAGCAGCATAGTGACCATTGAGATTGCACATAATCCATTCAATGGCTTTTTTCACTTCAGCAGCCCGCACTAAGTGTGCCTGCATTTACTAAAAGAAGAAATCATGTTACGTCATACCAGGACACTGACTGAAGATGGTACCTAGAACTGCCGAAAATATTTTGGCTTCTATAAATAACCTAATCATGTATTACTAGCATTAGTTAGGTGTAACCAGTTACTGAAAAAATATATTGATACTACTAAAGAGGATATGTCAACTTTCAAAACGCATATATGTAAATGTTTCTCTGGTTTCATTACCTCTAACCCAGAGCAAGACACAAAACCTATCATGAAGAAAATAGAGTGCAAACAATGCATTTTATTTCACTGTTTTTATCGTCTTGTTACAACCCTCAAGCTCATATTCTATAATTATTTAAAAATATAATTAAGGATTATTTAATTATAATTAATTATTTATAATTAGTTATTAATTAATCAAATCTTGTTTAATTCGTAGTAATTAAACCTTTAGTCCGATTTGAGTGAAACGAAGACCCTTAGACTCAGAAAAATGAAACGAATTCAATAAAAATAATTGTAAGTCATAACTTCTTCTGAAAGAGAATCGTCTTATGATAGTTAATTGCTTATAAGCCCTAATATAGGTAGAATCGAGTCAAATAAATCCCGAAAAATTATAAATAAAATCAAATAGGGTACTAGGATCGATTCTAAAAATAATTATGAGGTTGAAATCAATTATGTGCCTTATGTGTTATGTGTTTTACATGATTATATGAACATTATGTGCTATATAATTACATGTTTAGATATGCGAGTCAGATAGAAACGTATGGGTAGATAATTAAGGTTACGTGGTATCAATTCGAGATACGCGTATGAAATAAAGTTATCTAAACGACTATCTTTCTATGATTGATCCAGTATCAACAAGGCAGATCAAGCAGGAGACAGAAGGCGGTGAGTTGAACCAGGTTAAGTACGCGCAAGGCAAGTTTTTCCCCTATTCTAAATTCAGAATAGTGAAATATACCTTACTTTCCATATCAATTACACTTTGATAATTCTTGTTCACATATACTGATACACAATTATTGATTCTTGTTTCTATTTCATTTCGATTCTTGATTTCTCCCAATTATTGAATCCTCTATTCATATTCCAATAATTTTATCCTTGTTATATATACTCTGATATATCCTGATGTTGGGATACATCAAAAGCATTTCGATTGTTCCGGATGCTGAACTTTGTACTGGATGGTTACGATACGGGCTGGGCATTACCCAGACCTTTAATTAATAGGACATAGTTGTCTGAGTACTCCTTATGTTGGTTGGGTCTATGCAGTTGGGTATAGATCCGCGCTGTATCCTGACTGATCAGCAGGTTATAGAGCATATAGAGCATATGTTGGTTCTTATTTCCAGTCTTATTCATTTGGCACTCGCCAGTAATGACAATTTATTATTCTATACAATTTCAGTTGGTTGTTCAAACCAGCGGGTTATCGGTTCATTTATTCTTTTCCTTATTACTATATATATATTGTTGCAGGCTTGTTGAGCAATTTTGGCTCATCCTCTTTTATTGTTATTCCTATTGTTTTTCAGTTAAGGTAGAGAATGAAACCCATCAGAACCCGCATAGTCAAGAAGCGAGTCAAGCGGCGGGACCCTCTTATACCAAGAGTGTTCATCCCTATCCCAGAAGAGAGTTTTGAGCTACCAGATCAGGTGTAACAGGATAAGTAATAGTGATGAATTGAATAAAAGTTGTTTAATATGAGATGTAAATAGAATAAAGTTTTGTAACAAAGAGAATTCTTGAGACAGATTGTTTTTAAACTGGTTTGTAATAAAGTTAGTGTGTCGTCCTTGTTTTCAAATCTTAACCTTAAAAGATCCTGAGTAGTAGTAGTTCGGGGTAATTATTTTATTTATATTCCGCTTGTGCAAGATTAGTGAGTAGTTAATATTAGTAATGCCCCAAATCTATACCCCGGATTTGGAGGGTGTTACAGTTGATATCAGAGTTGTACTTTTTAAGCATGGACACGTGAAATACATTATGAATATGCTGCATATAGGGTGGTAAAGTTAATTCGTACGCAACTTTTCCGACTCTCTTCAGAATTTTAAATGGTCCGACGTAACGAGGCTTTAGCTTGCCTTTATTGCCAAACCTTGTCAATCATTTCCATGGCGAGACTTTTAAAAATACATACTCTCCTTCTTGATAGTCCATATCCTTTCTGGCTGGATCTGCATATTTACGTTGTCGATTCTGCGCTGCTTCGAGTCCTTTCGGATAAGTTCTACTTTCTCCTTGGTCTGCTGAATTAGTTCTGGACCTAGAATCTTGCGCTCTCCAACTTCATCCCAACAGGTGGGTGATCTACATTTTCTTCCATATAGAGCTTCATAAGGTGGCATCCCAATACTCGCTTGATAGCTGTTACTGTAAGAAAATTCTACTAGCAGTAAGTGTTCGTCCCAATTGCCTTTAAAGTCTATTGCACATACACGTAGCATATCTTCAATTGTCTGAATAGTCCTTTCATTTTGCCCGTCCGTTTGTGGTTGGTAAGCGGTGCTCATGTTCAACTTGGTTCGTAGACATTCTTGGAATTGTCTCCAAAATCTTGAATTAAAACGGGGATCTCGATCCGATACAATAGATACAGGTACTCCATGATGCATCACGATTTTCTTGAGATATAAGTGTACTAACTTGTCCAGTGAAAACCTTTCGTTGATCGGAAGAAAATGTGCTGACTTCGTTAAACGATCAATAATAACCCAAATTGCATCATGATTTGCTTTCGTCCTTCGAAGTCCCAATACAAAATCCATAGCTAAGTGCTCTCATTTCCATTCGGGAATATCTAGTGGTTGTAATAATCCGCTCGGGCGTTGATGTTCAGCTTTAACTCTTTGGCACGTATAACACTTACTAACCCATTCAGCTATTTCTTTCTTCATATTTGGCCACCAAAAGTTTTCCTTCAAGTTTTCCTTCAGGTCTCTGTACATCTTTGTGCTTCCGGGATGAATTGAATATCTTGAGTTATGAGCGTCTTGTAAAATTTCCGCTTTCAATTCCTGTAAATTAGGTATCCAGATTCTCGAAGTAACTCAAAATATTCCTTTGGCATCCTTCTCGCTGGTAATCTCTTCTCCTGTCAAATTGTCAATTTCTCGATCAGTTACTTCTTCTTGACACCTTATCTTTTCCAATAATTCTGGCTGAAAGGTCATGGCGTAAATCATTTCAGTAGAGCTTTCTGGAACACGAACTTCAATCTCCAGTTTATCGAATTCCTTGATCAAGTCTTCTGAAGATGTTAGCAGGTTTAATCGTTCCTTTCGACTCAGCGCATCTGCTACTACGTTAGCTTTGCCTGGATGATAAATGATTGAAACATCGTAATCCTTGATTAACTCTAGCCAGCGTCGCTGTCGCATGTTGAGTTACTTCTGTGTGAAAATATACTTCAAGCTTTTATGGTCCGTGTAAATCTCACATCTTTTGCCGTATAGATAGTGTCTCCAGAGTTTTAGTGCGAACACAATTGCTGCTAGTTCGAGATCGTGCGTCGGATATTTCTGTTCATGCGGCTTTAGCTGTCTAGAAGCGTACGCGATCACGTTGCCATGTTGCATCAAAACACATCCTAATCCTCGATAAGAAGCGTCGCTGTATTGACAAAGTCTCCTTGATCATCAAGTAAAACAAGCAAAGGTGCGGTTACCAATCGATTTTTCAATTCTTGGAAACTTTCTTCGCATTTCTCGTTCCATTCGAACTTTTCATTCTTTCGTGTCAACTTCGTCAATGGTATGACTATCTTTGCAAAATCTTTAACGAATTTTCTGTAATAACCTGCTAATCCCAAGAAACTTCTGACTTCTGTTAGAGTCTTCGGTCTTTCCCAATTTAAAATAGCTTCAATCTTCGCTGGATCCACTTGAATTACTTCAATACTAATGATGTGTCCTAGAAATTGCACTTCCTTCAACCAAAATTCACATTTTGAAAATTTCGCATAAAGTTGTTATCAGTCAAAAGGTTCATCTTATATATATAGGTAGGACACCAGCTGCAGGTGTCTATGCTTGATACAAAAGTCTATAATATGTCAGTCGTCAGTCGTCCTTCTACTGCTATCAGTCAAAACTAGTGGATACACGCATACAAACTAGTCATACAATACTACACTGCATCTATCTACACATAATATACAAGATACAACACTCCACTGTCCGCTGAGATAAGAATTCAGGTGGCACACGGCTCAGCTCCTGCTGCAATACCTCTAATACTACCTCTGTAAGTCTCATCGTCCTGCGATACATTGCCTCTGTACGTATATCCTGCTGACTCAAGTCAGTAAGCTACTGAGAACCAGTTCTATGGATCTGGCGTAGTCTCTCTCTCAAAATGTAGTCTGGTCGTAGTACTCGAACTGGTCCGTCCTTCTGTGTCTCAAACAACCCAAGAATCTCCCTACACTGATCCTGCCATCTGACCCTCTCCTTTCTCTCTGACTGGTACCACTGATATGTAACCGTGCGATGCTCGCGAAGATCTGTACGGGAACCTCGAAAAAGTAATGGTAATGGCTGATCCACAACCTCATCCACATACTCTGGCTGCGGGAACTGGTATACCCCGGGCACAGGGGCATAGATAGATAGCGGTGCAGGAAACAAAACAGGCCGCTCCTGGGGTGCATATATAGGTGGCTCTAACTCTGGCTCCATCTGGGGAATCTCTGGAATCTCAGGCTGTGGCACAGGAACCTGTGGCTCCAAGTCCTCCCACTGTGGAATATCAACCATGTCAGGAACATCGAACATTGGGAACTCTAATGGTGAAAAATCAGGTATCTCCGGCTCAAAATACGGAAAATAATCAATAAAGTCAGGTATCTCTAGTGCAGGGGGTACCGACCACTGCTCTGGTGCGGGTCCATATGACAATGGTGGTGGTGGTGGTAATGGAGGAAATACCTGTATCGATACTGGTGCTAGTGCTGGTGCTACTACTGGGTCTGACTCGGTCCGCTCCGCAGATGACGTCGAAGAAGCCATCTAATATAATCATAATACAAGAACAATCAAATCACAATTCTAGAACTCATAACTCCTAATCACATAAACAAACAACCCTAACATTCTTACATATATCTTATATGATCTCCCTATCTTATCTTAACTTTAATGTTCTTGTTTTCAAGGGTCAAAACCTATGCTCTGATGTCAACTGTAACACCCTCTAAATCCGGGGTATAGATTTGGGGCATTACTAATATTAACTACTCACTAATTTGGAGCCAGAGTTAGAGCCACCTGTATATGCACCACAGGAGCAGCCCGTTTTGTTTCCTGCACCGCTAGCTATCTATGCCCCTGTGCCCGGCGTATACCAGTTCCTGCAGCCAGAGTATGTGGATGAGGTTGTGGATCAGGCATTACTATTGCCTTCTCGAGGTTCCCGTACAGATCTTCGCGAGCATAGCACGGTTACATAGCAGCGGTACCAGTCAGAGAGAGAGGAGAGGGTCAGATGGCAGAATCAGTGTACGGAGATTCTTGGGTTGTTTGAGACACACGAGGATGGACCAGTTCGAGCACTACGACCAGACTATATCTTGAGAGAGAGACTACGCCAGATCCATAGGGCTGGTTCTCAGTAGTTTACTGACTTGAGGCAGCAGGATATATGTACAGAGGCAGTGTATCGCAGGGTGATGAGACTTACAGAGGCAGTATTAGAGGCATTGCGGCAGGAGCTGAGCCGTGTGCCACCTGAATTCTTATCTCAGCGAACAGTGGAGTATTGTATCTTGTATATTATGGGTAGATAGATGCAGTGTAGTATTGTATGACTAGTTTGTATGCGTGTAGCCACTAGTTTTGACTAATAGCAGTAGCAGGACGACTGACGACTGACATATTATAGACTTTTGTATCAAGCATAGACACCTGCAGCTGGTGTCTTACCTATATATATAAGATGAACCTTTTCACGTTTTCTTTATTTTATTTTTTCCAGTTATTTAAGCATTTACATTTATTTTATCGTTTTACCGTCGCATATTTTAAAAATGTTGTTTTTATTTACAACCATGTTATACCCTTTATTTTTCAAAATTTTTAATTATTTCAAACTGATTTATTTAAAAATCACGCTGTTTTTACTCACTTATTTTAGATATTTGATAAATTGTTTTCTTTCCCATATCAATTGTTTTAATGCTGTTTTAATATTATAGAGACTGTTTCTATTCCATATCCTCTGTTTAGTAAATTGTTATTAAAATAAATAATTGTTTTATTATCAGAAATATGACACCTAAAAGAAAAGTAATACCTGACTCGATTAACGGAAATAATAATCATATGGATCAGATGTTTCATCTCATGCAAGAGCAGATACTGATTATGCAGCAACAGATGCAGCAGCAACAACAGCAGTTCCAACAACAAATGCTACAGCAAGCCGCTCATCCAGAACATCAAACACCACCAACAGCACCTGTAGTTACTTTCAAGCAATTTTAGTCGGTAAAGCCTCCGGAATTTGTTGATTCCGCAGATCTTACAAAGGCGAGAGCTTGGTTGAAGGAGATAGAAAAGGCTTTTGCGTTGGTTAAGGTTGAGGAAGAACAGAAGACGGATTTTGCCAGCTACTTTCTTAAGGGCGAAGCTAATTACTGGTAGGAATCAAAGAAAGCTTTGGAAGGAGAAGGTGTAGTGACTTGGGATAGATTCACCGAACTTTTCTTGTAGAAGTATTTTCCTCGCTACATGAAGAATCAGATGGAGATCAAGTTTCTGGAATTGAAGCAAGACAATTTGTCGGTCGCGGATTATGAAGTTAAGTTCACAGAATTGGCTAGGTTTGTACATGAGCAGGTGGATACGGATGAAAAGCGAGCCAAGAAGCCATGGATTCGTAGCAGGGTAGCAGTATTCAAGCTGGCGACTTATATGGCTATTGTTCAGAAGGTCATGATCATTGAAGGTGAAAGTGAAGCAGCTCAGAAAGAGAAGGGACCAGGAAATTCCCAGAACCGTTTCAACACAAGACCGGGATTTCAAGCCCGGGAAAAGGTAAACTTCAGGAGAACAGAACAGGGCAACCGGAGGATGAGTAATCGACTTCCAGCCCAAATCAGCAAAGACTTATCCGACCGCCTATAACTGATTGCAGAACATCTGGTAAAAGCATACTAGGATTTGCAACAAGTCAAATGTCACGTGTTTCAAGTGCAAGCAGAGGGGACACTACTCTGGAGAATGTCCGATGGAAAAGGCAGAAGTCACTTATTTCCAGTGCGGAAGAAAAGGACATATTGTCAAAGACTACAGAGGAGTCGCAATGGCCGCTAGCATTCCAAGGGTTTTAGCATTACCTCCACTACCACCACAAAATCAGCCCAGGGCAAGGACTTTCAACATGTCAATGAAGGAAGCTATGCAGAGTCCGAATGTGGTTGCAGGTACGCTTCGTGTAAATTCCGTAAATGTCCAAGTATTGATTGATTCAGGAGCTACGAGATCTTTTATTTCTGAAGGTTTTATTACTAAGATAGACTGTGAGGTTCAGTGGTTAGATGAAGTGCTAGTCATAAAATTAGCAAATGATGACCAGGTTACGATAGATCGAGTATGCCCAGGTTGTGATATTGAAATAGGGAGATGTCATTTCTCAGTTGACTTATACCTTTCAGGTTAGGAAAATTTGATGTTATTTTAGGAATGGATTGACTAGCTAGTAATAATGCTCAGATTGATTGCGCAAATAAGGTGAAATTGCAAACCAACGAGAATACAATGGTAACTTTCAAAGGTGAAAAGCAGAAGCAGAAATTCTTAACAATGATGCAGACGAAACGATTGCTATGTCAAGGAGGTCAAGCCTATTTAGCCTACGTGTTGGACACCGAAAAAGAAAGTCCGAAGATTGAAAATATTCCTGTAGTTTGTGAGTATCCCGATGTTTTTCCGGATGAACTTCCAGGACTACCTCCAGATCGAGAAATCGAGTTCACTATTGATTTGGCATCGGGGACTGAACCAATTTCAAAAGCTCCATATCGAATGGCACCTGTTGAAATAAAAGAATTAGCAAACCAATTGCAGGATCTTCTCGATAAAGGAATCATAAGACCAAGTGTATCCCCATGGGGCGCACCAGTATTTTTCGTGAAAAAGAAAGACGGTAGCATACGACTATGTATTGATTATCGTGAGCTGAACAAGTTAACTATCAAGAATAAATATCATTTGCCTCGCATCGACGACTTATTCGATCAACTGAAAGGAACAGCGTAGTTTTCGAAAATCGACTTACGATCAAGCTATCATCAGTTAAAGATCAAGGCAGAAGATATTCCAAAGACTGCGTTCAGAACAAGATATGGACACTACGAATTTATTGTGATGGCTTTTGGACTGACTAATGCACCTGCAGCATTTATGGATTTGATGAATCGAGTATTCAAGAAGTATCTGGATAAATTTATCATTGTATTTATTGATGACATCTTGATTTATTCAAAGACAGAAGAACATGCAGCGCACTTAAGAACGACATTGGAGAAATTACGAAAGGAACAACTTTATGCGAAATTTTCAAAATGTGAATTTTGGTTGAAGGAAGTGCAATTTCTAGGACACATCATTAGTATTGAAGGAATTCAAGTGGATCCAGCGAAGATTGAAGCTATTTTAAATTGGGAAAGACCGAAAACTCCAACGGAAGTCAGAAGTTTCTTGGGATTAGCAGGTTATTACAGAAGATTCGTTAAAGATTTTGCAAAGATAGCCATACCATTGACGAAGTTGACACGAAAGAATGAAAAGTTCGAATGGAACGAGAAATGCGAAGAAAGTTTCCAAGAATTGAAGAATCGATTGGTAACTGCACCTGTGCTTGTTTTACCTTGTTTTACCTGATGATCAAGGAGACTTTGTCATATACAGCGACGCTTCGTATCGAGGATTAGGATGTGTTTTGATGCAACATGATCGCATACGCTTCTAGACAGCTAAAGCCGCATGAACTGAAATATCCGAATATCCGACGCACGATCTCGAACTAGCAGCAATTGTGTTCGCACTAAAACTCTGGAGACACTATCTATATACGGCAAAAGATGTGAGATTTACACGGACCATAAAAGCTTGAAGTATATTTTCACACAGAAGTAACTCAACATGAGACAGCGACGCTGGCTAGAGTTAATCAAGGATTACGATGTTTCAATCAATTATCATCCAGGCAAAGCTAACGTAGTAGCAGATGCGTTGAGTCGAAAGGAACGATTAAACTTGCTAACATCTTCAGAAGACTTGATCAAGGAATTCGATAAACTGGAGATTGAAGTTCGTGTTCCAGAAAGCTCTACTGAAATTATTTACGCCATGACCTTTCAGCCAGAATTATTGGAAAAGATAAGGTGTCAAGAAGTAATGGATCGAGAAATTGACAATTTGACAGGAGAAGAGATTACCAGCGAAAAGGATGCCAAAGGAATATTTCGAGTTACTTCGAGAATCTGGATACCTAATGTACAGGAATTGAAAGCGGAAATTTTACAAGACGCTCATAGCTCAAGATATTCAATTCATCCCGGAAGCACAAAGATATACAGAGACCTGAAGGAAAACTTTTGGTGGCCAAATATGAAGAAAGAAATAGCTGAATGGGTTAGTAAGTGTTATACGTGCCAAAGAGTTAAAGCTGAACATCAACGCCCGAGCGGATTATTACAACCACTAGATATTCCCGAATGGAAATGGGAGCACTTAGTTATGGATTTTGTAGTGGGACTTCCAAGGACGAAAGCAAATCATGATGCAATTTGGGTTATTATTGATCGTTTAACGAAGTCAGCACATTTTCTTCCGATCAACGAAAGGTTTTCACTGGACAAGTTAGTACACTTATATCTCAAGGAAATCGTGATGCGTCATGAAGTACCTGTATCTATTGTATCGGATCGAGATCCCCGTTTTAATTCAAGATTTTGGAGACAATTCCAAGAATGTCTACGAACCAAGTTGAACATGAGCACCGCTTACCATCCACAAACAGACGGGCAAAGTGAAAGGACTATTCAGACAATTGAAGATATGCTACGTGTATGTGCAATAGACTTTAAAGGCATTTGGGACAAACACTTACCGCTAGTAGAATTTTCTTACAATAACAGCTATCAAGCGAGTATTGGGATGCCACCTTATGAAGCTATATACAGAAGAAAATGTAGATCACCTACCTGTTGGGATGAAGTTGGAAAGCGCAAGATTCTAGGTTCAGAACTAATTCAGCAGACCAAGGAGAAAGTAGAACTTATCCGAAAGCGACTCGAAGCAGCGCAGAATCGACAACGTAAATATGCAGATCCAGCCAGAAAGGATATGGACTATCAAGAAGGAGAGTATGTATTTTTAAAAGTCTCGCCATGGAAAGGATTGACAAGGTTTGGCAATAAAGGCAAGCTAAAGCCTCGTTACGTCGAACCATTTGAAATTCTGAAAAGAGTTGGAAAAGTTGCATACGAATTAGTTTTACCACCCTATATGCAGCATAATCATAATGTATTTCACGTGTCCATGCTTAAGAAGTACAACTCTGATACAAGCCATGTAATGGAATATGAGCCAATAGAATTTCAGACAGATTTGTCGTATATAGAGCAGCCGATAAGAATTCTAGATCGGAAAAGAGGGTATTAAGGAATAAGCTTGTACCATTAGTGAGAGTTTTGTGGAGAAACCTAGTGGTTCAAGAATCAACCTGGGAACTTGAGAGTGATATGTTAGAAAATTATCCTCAGTTATTTTCATTGCGTGATTCTGAGGATAGAATCCTGTTAAGGGGGGGAGAATGTAACGACCGAGAAAATTACGCTTGTATTATATTATAATAAAGATAAATTATGTCTATTATTATGTGATTAAATGTGTTGAGTCGTAAAACCCTAATTGCTATGTGTTACTTGTTGTCTGTTTTGACCCGAATGTGATTTGGATATTTATTGAGTGTTTTATCGTAAGTTATATGTTTTATATCAAAGCCCGTATTTCAAACAAAATCATTGGCCCTATTTTTGCCAAGTATGGCCTATACCATATCGTTATTTTGAACCCCTAGACGTTTTACAAATTTACCTTTTTTGCGAAAAACGACTTTTCCGGGCCCCTTCGGGTGTCAAAAAACCCCACAAAAATCACATTTTTATTTTTATATGATCATGAAATTATCAAACATCATTTTTCTTTGCATTTTTGTATTATTCACAATTTTTGGGAATTTTTGGCATATATTTTGTATTTATTGGATATTTAAAAATTCATAATTAATACCCAAAAATTATAAAAATTGGGGCCAAATAATTTTATTAGACGTGTAATTAGACCCTTAATTTTATTTAGGGGTATTATATTCCCTAGTATAAATAGCTGATTTATTTACTAATTATTATTAATTAATTATAGAAAAATCAGAAAAATCAAGAAAATAGAAGTGTTGGTGAAGATCAAGCTGAGAATTAAACCTCAGATTTCATAGTGATTCTGTGCACCAAATCTCTCATGTAAGTAACCAAAACGAAGCTTATGATCTCTACTTTCTATTCATACCATCAATTTCATGTTTTGTTGCTTAGATTTTCAATTCGAAATTTAAGGTTCTCGAACTGAAATTGGGGTTTTTTGTTTGTGGGGTTATGGGTTTAATTTGATGCTTGGAATAGCTTTAGATGCTTGTTTACAGTTGATTTGTGTTATTCAATTCATCAAATGATTGTTGTAATTAGTTGTTCTGATTTTAGGGTTTATGTAAGTTTTAATTAGTTCGTTTTTGTATTTGTATGAATCTGAGATTGTTTTGGTTATAAGGGTTAGATTGTAGAAGTGTCAAGCTTTATTTTAAGCTATTATTTACTATTTTTAGTATACAAAATCATGATCTTGAGTTTTGGCCGGAAATAATTGTAATTTGATCGGAGAATCTGTTGTAGGGGTTATTAGATCGTGATATTAGTTTAATTGTGTTCCTCGTGAAATTCTGAACAAAAACCGATAAAACAACGATTCAAACGATGCCTGTTTTGCCTGGAAATCAAGCTCGTCGGACTTGGTTGAAGCTCCCCGGCGTTTGCTACGTTTCTGGCCGGAAAAGATGATCCACGTGACGGGGGTAGAAGAAGACGGTTGGGCTGTGTTCCTGGAAGGCTAGGAGTGAAAACCCTGTACCAATTGCAACGTTTCATTCCGATTTAACCGGAATCCGGTCGCCGGAAGTTCGCCGGATTCTGGGTTGTGAAGAACATCGGTGGGTTGTTCTTACAACCCGGACTCGACCCGTTTTCTGTAAATTATGACCCGGGTTTGATCCAAAAGAACCCGGTCTGATTTCTATTTCCTGTTTCTGATTAATTTAGTATTTAATTAAATTTTACAAAATCAAAATCAGTTTTAATAAATTCTAAAAATCTAATAAAAATTAGATTTAAATTCTGAAAATTATTAATAATAATTTCTAAATTATTTTATTAATTTAGAAATTCGAAATTAGTTATTTAATTAAGTATTTAATTATTTATCTAATTATTATTTAGTTATTTATGAATTAATAATTAGGTAATTAGTTAATTAATAGGATTAAAAATAATTGAATAATATGATTAAAGATTCGATAATTAGTTTAATAATACGAGTAAGTGAATGATGAGTTAAATCATTATTATAATTATTCGAGCGATAGTATTTATTCGATAAATAATGTAACAGTTAGTGGTATCGATTATTTATTTGTAAATAATCGACCTAATCGAGTAAGTGATAATAATTTGTGAATAATTGTAATAAATTGTAATTAATCCTAATAATTAAGGATTAATTATTTTAAAATATAATAATTATTAAATAATTATTTAAAAATATTATTAAGGATTATTTAATTATAATTAATTATTAATTAATTAAATCTTGTTTATTTCGTAGTAATTAAACCGTTAGTCCGATTTGAGTGAAACGAAGACCCTTAGACTCAGAAAAATGAAACGAATTCAATAAAAATAATTGTAAGTCATAATTTCTTCTGAAAGAGAATCGTCTTATGATAATTAATTGCTTATAAGCCCTAATATTGGTAGAATCGAGTCAAATAAATCCCGAAAAATTATAAATAAAATCAAATAGGGTTAGTGAATACAGGTATGAGTCTAGGATCGATTCTAAAAATAATTATGAGGTTGAAATCAATTAGTTGAAATCAATTCTCTCTCTCTCTCTGATCTCTCTCTTCTCTCTAAATAATACTCATTGAAATCAATTCTCTCTCTCTCTCTGATCTCTCTCTTCTCTCTAAATAATACTCTTCCGTTCACTATATTCTCTGTTAATCTCTTCTATCTAGCTTATTTTACTGCTTGTTAATTGTTTACTGCATTTCTATAAAAACACCTAAAACAATCAAATATCTCAAAACCTAAATGGAGTTCCTGACACATAAATACATATATACATTCAAAAGATTTACTTTTAATGGGTTATAACTTATAATAGAGGCCCTGTCGAAATTCAAATTGTTCTGACATTACTCTAAAGTCACTTGCAGTTTAAATTACTTTTGACAATTGTTCTGACATTACTCTAAAGTCACTTGCAGTTTAAATTACTTTTGACAGTAAATATTTCAGTGAAACTAGGCCAAATTTATTTTGAGACACCACTTAGGACTTCAATCAAAGAATATGAGCTTCACAAATCACTGAACTACCTTATTCTTCCACAGGTATCATATTAGTAATCACCGTCACTATTTGATGAAATTGGCATAATGCCTCACCCTCCTTCTAGTCAATCTACAACAATTTCTAATCAATTTACTACGGAAAAAAGAAACTTATGCAATGAATGAATAAACACATTTTGATAAATTTTAAACAAATGACGAGAGATAGAGATTATTACAATAAAAGGGAAAAAGAAGAATATACATTACCCATACAATCCGGAATAAAGTCCGCAAAATCTGAATAAAGCTGTCTGTTGCCAAGGTTTGAAGCATATCTGCAAGTGATGAACCTCCAACTAGGCCAAAAAATGATATTTACAAAAATTTTATGCAACAAATCATCGTTAATCTGACAGTTATAACTCATTTTAAAAATTACTTTCACTGTTCCTACAAAGTTTTAGATGAGCAAAAGGATGTGATGTCACAGAAAGAATGTTTGAGGCTACTTTGATTGTATAGCTGTCAAATTACTTGCTCTCCTAAAACATAGGTGTTCGAACAAGGGGCTTATTTGGATCATATATTATCTTAACAGTTAACACTCTCCCTACCTCAAAAGCCCTTCTTTGGGTCAAGAACAAATCAGTGAGAGCCCAGGGTAATACATAACCAGGGTGTCCAAATTACATTTGAGAACATTGAGATAGGAGGAAATGGATCTCTAGTACGGGCTCAATTACCATGTTAAGTTCACTGTTGTTAAAGGCGCGCCGAGGCGCAACGAAGCGCACTATTAGCGCATAGTTCTTACCGAGGCACAGCGCCTTCAGTGATGCGCGCGCCTAGACCCCTGAGGCGAGAGGCGCAAAAACAGTCAAAATAGTCAAAAACAGTCCTAAAACCCAACTTGTTTTTATTCCCACAAGTGTTTAAAAATCCATGTTATCAATATTAACATATGTGAAGACATATTCTTACATATACATGTATATTCTACTTCTTTTCTTCTCAGTAAAGCTGTGTGTGTATCATGTATATATATAATTATAAATATATATATATATATTGTGAGTGTATACAATTTATATATATATATTTATATATATATATTTATATATATACTGTATATTCTTACAGTTATAGTGTTATACATATTAATATACCATGTATTTGCTTGTTCTTTTGTGTTTCCAGTTACATACTAATATATATGTATGAATTTACAACGTAAAGGAGCAATGACTACCGAAAAAAGTGATAGTAAGAAAACTGATCCAACATGGAAAGTTCCTTTAAGTTTCATATTCCTATTTGTGGTTTTTTTGGAAAATTCTATAATAAATAATTTATTTTCTAAGTAAATTCGTTTAATTTCGATGAGGCGCTCGCCTCGCCTCGCGCCTCATCGCCTAGGCTCCAAGGGACCCTAGCGCCTCGGTGCGCATCTCGCCTTTAATAACATTGGTAAAGTTACCCGCTCTTCTAACCTCAAGGTATTATTTAGAAGGTCTTCACTGGATTATATATTATCTTAAAAGTGCCGAATGTTAGATTAGTTAAAAAGTAGTAGTTCAATTATCAGTGTGCAAATATTAATCAAGACATTCTTTTGAGACAGGAGAGAGTAAGCAGAAATTACACGCAGTCATAAAATGTAATTAAGGCTAACTCACCATCTAATTCCGAAACTCTTTCTCCTTGCATGGAATCAAAGTCCGATGGACTAGATACGAGAACTGGAAGAAGTTCTGAAACTGCCACCTTAATTGCAGATTTCATCTCAGCAGCAAGTGTATCACGGTATAACCTCAATACAGTTGGGAGTTTTCCCTGCAACAAATCAATATACGACAATATTCACACTTTGAGCACTCAAATCAAATTAGTAAAGGAGGTCTAGAACAGATATATAGAGGTGAAGAAACAGATTTAGCAGCTAGAGTAATAATAATCAGACCAATTGTTAGGACAGGTATTAATTACAAATAAAGTTCATAAAGGTTCCTGTTCAAATTAGATTCCAGCTGGTCAGAAGCCAAACCTGATTTTTAAGTAATAGTTATAGGATCAAAATATCAGGTAAAGGATGAAAGGATGAAAGGAAAATTTACAGAAAATTGTGCAAGTGGGGGGAAGTATGATGTCTTTGGTAACAAAAGTCCAGCCACGTGACTACAACATTTCAAATGTAAAAGTTACAGATTACACTCACAGATCGAAGCAATCCAATAATAACTGGAAGTAGCAGATCTTTAATGTTGGCATCTTCTCCTCTGTCAAATTCAACCTGCATCATGTAAGCTTCAGTAATTACTTTGGGTCCGTACAATTACCACACGCAGCTACTTTTTTTGCCTCTATAGATACTTGAACCCTTTACCGCTTGATAAACAAGGGTGAGGTACCCACTATGCCAAAGCAAAGGATTACTAACCAAACGAATATCAATTATTGCTTACAATAGTAAAATGACATTCAGGATTTTGTAGGTAGAAATATAACATTAATCCATATTCCAGATATAATCTTAGTGTTCACATGAACTCGCTCAAAATTTGTAATCTTTCATCTGGTCCTGATGTCAAAAACTGTGCAACAAATACTAACAAGGAGAATATAATACAAAAAAGACAAACAAATTGTATTGACATTTAATAAAGCAGATTTCACAACACAAGAGTCTTCTAATATCAGCACATCTAAGACAAGAGTATAAATATGTACTTTAGGAATCAAACAATCAACAAAAAAACTATGTACAAGACAAGAGTCTTCTAATATCAGCACATCTAAGATGCATGCCAAATGATAGAATGACATATGTGTCTACAAATCTGCAACAACCCAGGCCGAATGCAGGCCGAATGCAGCGCCTAATCATAAATGGTTCTTGTTAAATATATGATCCTATTGGGGTCTTCCTCTAACACCTTAAGGTTTTAGATGAGCTGGTTACTCAACATGGTATCAGAGCTTAGGCTGGCGGGAGAACTAAGGTTCGATTCCCAGCCACCCCCAACATTCTCACAATTTAATGTGGACACTAAAGACAATTAATGCCCCAAAGATGGGCGCCGGTGTTCCACTCTTCGACCCATAAATGGGCTTTCGAGTGAGGGGGAGTGTTAAATATATGATCCTTTGAGTAACCAACTCATCTAACACCTTAAGGTTTTAGATGAGCTGGTTACTCAACATGGAATCAGAGCTTAGGCTGGCGGGAGAACTAAGGTTCGATTCTCAGCCACCCCCAATATTCTCAAAATTTATTGTGGACACTAAAGGCAATTAATGCCCCAAAGATGGGCGCCGGTGTCCCACTCTTCGACCCATAAGGGGGAGTGTTAAATATATGATCATATTGGGGTCTTCCTCTAACACCTTAAGGTTTTAGATGAGCTGGTAAGGATTCTAGATAAGCTTGAGTCCACTGGCTCAAATCTCAATGCAACTTCAGTAATGGATCAGAAAATTCATGTTTCAAACTTGGTAACTGGAACACAGTAAGATATCCAAAAAACCTTGACTATACCTAGTTAAGAGAATTTGATAAATTCAGTAATCAGTTTCAAAAGCTAATGAATACGTAGAGCATTACAACACTTACATAGGGCTTGTAAACCCTAACAAAATTATCTAAATGACCCAAGGCTCACAAACACTTTCAACTAGACCAAATTGCAGACACTAAGTAATACTACCGGTAAACATCACTTTGAGGAAGCGGTGGGAGACCTCAATTTCTATGTCCTAAGAAAAATTCATCAGGGTTTTCGACTCCTATGCAAGTATTATAATTACACCATATACATTGGCATATAAAATTGACTACTGAAATATTAAAAAAAATCTCTTAATTATGGGTTGTTAACTCGTAATCTAATATCGTTTGTCGCCATTAGGTATCTTCAAGGAAGTGAACATTCCATAGTCAATCCACTTAAACCCACTTACTAAGTGTTCTTAAAATTTAATTATGTTTATCACGTCTTATATGTTTTAAAACCACAAGGAATAGATATAAACGACAAAAATAACGGTTAAAAGGATTTCAAAGTAACACGTACTCACGGAATATTATAACTCACTATGCTTACCTCGTCATCATTCCCGTTTGTGAGCAATCTTGCCCTTGTTTTTGATTCTAATAATATTACAGCATCTGCATCTCGAGTACCTTGTATTGATATACGCATAAATTCTGCTGAAAGAATGCTACAAGAATGAATGTGATAAGTCACTAAATTCATCAGCAACCCGGTATACAGTATGCTTACGCAGTTTAAATTTGTTATCAAGATAGATATGTCTATGTACGCCTAGGTCAAAATCGTCGGTCTGGTATAAGTGGAAGTAACTTGTCAGATACTTGCATAAGCTTTGCCCTTTGGTAATGCAATTTCCAGTCTATGCTGGTACTGATTGGAGCTATCTCTAAATCTGTAAATCTATTCTTTCACTAATATGTGCAGTTGTAGTACTGGGCAGATATTATAAAATTCACCTACGACTTTAAGTAGGACCAGTTTTCCGGAAATTTAAGGAAACTGAAAATCACCAACACTATTAACTAAAATTCTAAAATCTTATCTTCTTGCCACATTTTGCAATTGCAAATGAATCATTAAGCGACTGCCAGGAATATTTGTCAGAATATTAAGATTTCAAAGCAAGACTAAAAGCACATATAAAAATAATACAATAACGAGACCAAGAAAAAAATATTAAACAATTAAGAAAATAAATAATTAGAAGTATGCATTAAGTAACCTGTTTATCGAATTGATGGCACCTTTTACATGATCCCCAAGGTGACGAAAACAGTGAAGACCAGTCAGCTCGTTCCCATCCTACAAACGTGATAGCAAATAATGTACTAGGGGTATAGTGGATTCTAAATTATAGTGTTTTACATCAATCGAATATGTAAAACATGACATCCTCAGGAACAAGCGATATGCACTTCGTCGCCATTCTGCCATAGTTTTCTCTCATTTTTATTTTTATCATTTTAGTTTCAGTTTCTTAAATAGAAAAAAAATGTACTTCTTGCAAAAATAGTTGAAGAGATTAAAAATGATTATCTAGGTCCGCTAAAATTACAGAAAACTAGAACATTTGATGGGGGAGGCTCATTGTCCTGCATCAACATTACATGAAGGTACAGAGTAGAAATCACTGGATGATTAAAAGTACAAAAGATTTTTATTCGTAAAAATACCAGTAATTGCTGCAAATCATGAGCGATGTCCAAAGCTCCAGCACAGTCTGCAGATTCAATGAGCTGCAAACAAGTTTACAAAATAAATACCAGGTCCGCTGAGAATATACATAACTAAATTTAGAAATTATTTGATGATAATCGACCTAATACAAATAAAATACCTTACAAAACCTACTTAATGAGTTCAAATATATCATAAACCTAAACAATATTTTCCTAATTAAAATCCAACTCTAAAAACAAAAAATCCATTTTTTTCCTGATGTTCAAAAATAATTGTAAGAGATAATCATCCAGATAAATAACAATAAAATATAATAACTCTAGAAAACTCAAAGGGCTAACAAAGCCTTTTATTTTTATTTTTATCCCAAATAGTCTCTTTGGGCTACTTTAAACATTATCATGCACCAAATCTCCTCTGCAGAAACAAAATCAACTTCGTTGATTTAGTTGAATTACAAGGAGCACCAAATTTCTAGCATGACTCACACACGAGAACAATCACAACATAACAAAGTGGGTAGCTCCACTCAAACATGAGAAAAACAACAAGTAAAGCTTATACACCCCGTGCCCTTCCCTAACATACATGACACTCGCACGTGAGAACAAGTGCAAGAAGAGTAATATTGTTGAGAACCAGTCCATCTAAAATTTCAAGGTGTTAGAGAAAGGTCCTAATATGATCACATATTATATTTTAACACTACCTCTCACTCGAAAGGTCATTTCTAGGTCGAAGAGTGGATCACGTGGATATTAATTTGCCTATCTGTAATAAACTGTGAGGAAGTTGGGAGTGAACTCCCAGGGAGTCGAACTTGAGTCCTTTCTCAACCCGAGCTCCAATACCATGTTGAGCAACCAGTAACTCCAAATCTAGGAAGCACAGGTGCGGGTGCATGAGCGCGCGATGAAGGGATACATGAATTCGGAAAACTTCAATAAATGGGAATTCGGGTGGAAAATTTTAAAATATTAAAAAATATTATATATATTTATTTAACATTTTTTGATAAACACAATTACAAAAAAGTCAGCAAACTAAAAAACTAGAAATTAAAAAAATGAGGCGAGTGTGTGTGATAGAAACTTAAATCATTTACATAAATATAAATATAAATAATAGTGTTATTAAACGCGAGATGCGCACTGAAGCACAAAGGCTTCGTGGAGCATAAGCGCAACGCGTAATGCGAGAAGCACGCTTTTTAAAAACAAATGCAATAGTTTGAAAAAAATGTATAACAATAAATTTAACATGTTGATACAAATTAGATTGTCATAAAATGTTAATAATAACCAGATTCAAATTTAAGGCCAAAATATGAAGTCTTTGTAACAAAATAATATAGAGGATCAATTAAATACTCCACTAGATGTTTCTTTTCCACAGAAAAGTTTAACTGAACTACCCTCTATCACTTCCGCGCATATTTCCATGCCACGTCTTTTTTATCAGCCATCTATTAATCGTAAATATACAATTTAGTTATAATTTATACAAATATGTCCCTATGTGTATCAGTATAAAAAATATGTGTATAACAAAAATATACACCAAGTAATATATGTGTCAAGATCGTGTCTATATATATGTGTGTACAAGAATCAGTACCAAGAAGATGAGAAATCAGGACTCAATCTGTGTATGTGTGTGTATATGTGCGTATATACAAGAATCAATATATATATATATAAGAAATAAAGAAGAATCGGTATAAAATTTAAAAGCGCGCTTTTTTGCGCTTCTTGCATCTCGTTTAAGCGCACAAAGCGCACCAAAAAGCGCGCTTTATCAAACTTGCATCGCATAATTGAATCGAGGCGCTTCAGCCTCGCATCGCTTCTCGCTTAAGCGAGCGTTTAAGCGCGCTTTTAACAACAATATAAATATGTATTAAAAATTTAGTAAAAAAAGTTTATAAGTACTAAATTATTTAAAATTATACTATTTTAAAATAAATATAACAAAATCGAGGAGCTAATCTATTGTGTGTATATAGATAATATACACTAATTTACAATGCACGAGTATCCTTTAATACTTTACAATTTTTTATTTATATTTTAATAATTTTAAATTATATATGATATTAATAACACTCTATTGTAAAATATAACTAGAATCCAAATTTTAATTTAATGGAAAAGATATATTGTAATTTCAATAGAGAATTATATATTGAAATTTAGTTATCATAGAGTTTAAATCTTAAGTTGAGATGATTAAATTTCTAAATTAAAATTAAAAATTTATTTAGTATGTGGTTGATAAATATTAACCCTATACCATTATTTATATATTTAAAACTAATACTATATCATTACTATAATTGTTCAATTTTAATATGTTGATGACATAATTTTTCTCAAAGAGGTTCCAAAATGCTATTGTTGCATTGGGACTTCTAATTGGCGGCCTTGGCTCTACACTAAAACCTATGTATAGTAATATTGTTGGGATAGAGAAAAAATATCATTGGAGAGAGGTTATTCTTTAGTAAAGGCGGACATATAAATTTCAAAAATTAATAAAAAATATTCATTATATATATCTTGAATACATGAATTTAAAGGATATATCATAACTTTTTAAAAAATTACGTAACATAATATAAAATGCATGAATTTGAAACAAATTAACAAGAAGGTGATCGTGTTTACGAGTATTTACAGGGGCGCATGCGGTGCTAAATGATGCATTGTTAACCAAATCGATATAACTTTTGAAAAATTTCTTGAGTCGACTTTCATATTTATGTAAGAAAACTATATATTATTAGATATATATATATATCACATATTTATGTGTGTGTATATATATATGTATATAAATATAATTTTAAGAATTTTTATTCTTATACGGAGGAAAGTTAATAAAGGATGGACTTATATAAAATATTGAATATTACAATGTAGAGGTTATTCTTAATTATAACTTGCCGTCTTGCCCAAATTGGGATCGATATTTTTTATTACAATAAGGAGGTTATTATTATGTAGAGATTCTGTTGTATTATGGTTGCCACCAGAAAGTTTCCAAAATTGGCAACTTTCCAAACTAGTATGTTAAAACACGTATAATTGTCCCAAAAGTATATAACTATACCCCATTTTATATTGTTACACTTATTATATCATTTCTTTTATTTATGTACTGGACTATATCGGCAATTTTTTAGATTGCCAACTATTGGAGTAAATTTTGAACACAAGTTTCCGAGACTAATCAAAAAAACTAATATATGTAATGGCATGTCAATATTTGGCAACCTACATATGCTCTTAGAATGCAAGGTTATTCTAGTTCACTTGGAACTTAGCTCACACTTCATGAGTAATTTTCAGCCACTTAACCCCGATACTAAATCCATCACCGTAAATAAATATCCAGCAAAAACAAAAAATCGAGAATTTTACACAACGTAACTCACCAATTGAAGAGCAGATAAAGCATTATTAACATTCAAAACCAACCGCAACTTCTGTTGCAAAACCAACATATTCCTCCTAATCGAACTAAGCTCCTGAATTTGTCTCGCCGGCTCAACCAAATCCGAATCCAAAACCCTAACAGTCTCCTTCAACTCCCTAACCCTACTACACCCTTCCACAACCCTCAAACTCAACTCTTCCAACTCAACTTGCGCCTCGAAAAACGAATTCGACCGCAACGCAATCTCCTTAACCAAATGCACCTCTACTAAATCCAAATACTGCGACAATTTCTCCTGCACACCCAAATTCTCCTCCACACTCGAACCCGTACATGCCGCAATAAACGTCCCGCCATCCTCTATCTCAAACCCCTCTTTAAAATACAATGCAGGCACTTCTCGTAAACACGCAACAATCGCCTCACCATTCCCACCACTACACTCCAATCCCACCCCATTTTCTCTACTAATATGAACCCTAATATCCTGAAACTTGTTGAATTGGTCCTGAATTGAAGAAACATAGGGTTTGAAGTCGGGTCGGGTCAGTTCGGATCCGGGTCGGGTCGTGTTGATAGGGGTGAATTCGGGTGGGGAAACGGCGGAGGATGAGAACCAGCTTGTCCACGTGGGGTCGGTGGGCCCGGTCGGGTTGTTGAGAATGGATGAGAGGCTTTGAGTTGAAGCATTAGAGGTTGATTTTGTGAGTGATGATGTGAATGATTTTCTAGGGCTTTGTTTTAGGTCTAACGAGTAACGTCCCAATTCCATTATATTTAATGTGTGTGTATGTACGTTTGTAAATGTAAATTGTCTGCAGAATTGAGTTGGGGGAGATGAAAATGGTTTGTTTTGGGAAATTAGTATTTATAGGGTGGGGTTCGAACGGGGAACGTTCTTTTGAACGGGTCGGGCTTATCGGATTTTGATTTTGATCGGGCCGGGCAGGGTTGAGTTTTTCGGAAATGTCAGAGCTCGTTCGGGCCCTCGAAACGGGCCTAACCGGGTTTTTTCCGACAAGATTGGATCGGGCCGAGTTTTTTCTAATTTTAATCAGATCGAATTTTATTAGAGATTCTGAAAACTACATATGTTATCAACTAGATCATCGTAAAAATATATTAGTTTGCATGGAATAATTTATGAAAACATTACTTCTTTGAAAATATTTAATTTCGGCAAAAAATAAACATGTTTATAGAATAATATGTTTTATCAATGTTATTCAAATATATATAGTGTACTTATTATATCTGCTTTCATTAATCATCCAATAAAGTTGCAATAAAGTATATAAATAATAGAGATTTTTTGATAAATAATTAAGAAAAAATAAAATTTTGCAAATTTACTATTGATTTTTAAAAGCATTTGCAAATATACTATTTTTCAAAAAAAGTTGCAAAAATACGGACATATTAATTAGGGCAGTTAATCAGTTATCATTCAACCTCTTTTATCACTTTTTTTCTGAACAAATCCTCTTAATACTCTCTCTCAACCACAACTTCGAAGCAACACAGCATCAAAACTTTGAGAATTCATCACCGGAAAGTATCAGAGATATGTTGAAATCACTAATTAATTGTTAAAATTATGTTCAAACAATCAGATCTAACAATTCGAAATAGTAATTCTTCAAATAATAATGTCGTTGAGTTGTTTAACTGTATTACGATCTATAAGTAGAGGTTGTTATCATTGTTATGAATCGATTTTAGTATATATATTTGACAACGATGACTTGTAGTTGATTTATGTTTCTTAGTATTATGTTTTAAGTTGATTTATGTTTTAATTTGATTTTAATGTGCTAGCACTAGTATACTATAGATTGTTATAGATGCTATTCATTGATTTTAGTAGCAGATTTGTGAAAAGCGAATTGTGTTTGATTTATATTTTTATTTTGATTTTGAGGCTTTACGAGCCATATCATACAGGCTGTTATAGAAGAATTTAGTTGATTTTGGTAGACACACTTGTCGATAGTGACATGTGGTTGATTTTCTGATATAAGTTGATTTTGACGTGTTTCGATCCATAATGTGCAGTCTGTTATAGATGATTTCAGTTGATTTTGATATTGAATTATAGTTGATTCTGTATTTTATTTTCATTTTTAGACTTTACGAACCATATCATACAGGTTGTTATAGATGAATTCAGTTGATTGTAGTAGACAAATTTGTCAGTAGTGGCTTGTGGTTAATTTTCTGGTTTAATTTCATTTTGACGTGTTACAATCCAAGAGTAGAGGTTGTTATATATGATTTTAATTGATTTAAGTAGCAAATTTTGTCGATAGTGACTTGGACTTTGATTTTGATCGGGTCGGGCAGGGCTGAGCTTTTCGGAACTGTTAGAGCTCGTTCGGGCCCTCGAAACGGGCCTAACCGGGTTTTTTTCCGGCAAGATCGGATCGGGCCGAGTTTTTTTTAATTTAAATCAGATCGAGTTTTATTAGAGATTCTGAAGACTACATATGTTATCAACTAGATCATCGTAGAAATATATTAGTTTGCATGGAATAATTTATGAAAACATTACTTCTTTGAAAATATTTAAGTTCGGCAAAAAACAAACATGTTTATAGTATAATATGTTTTATCAATGTTATTCAAATATATATAGTGTACTTACTATATCTGCTTTCATTAATCCTCCAATAAAGTTGCAATAAAGTATATAAATAATAGAGATTTTTTGATAAATAATTAAGAAAAAGTAAAATTTTGCAAATTTACTATTGATTTTTAAAAGAGTTTGCAAATATACTATTTTTCAAAAAAAGTTGCAAAAATACGGACATATTAATTAGGGCAGTTAATCAGTTATCATTCAACCTCTTTTATCACTTTTTTCTGAACAAATCCTCTTAATCCTCTCTCTCAACCACAACTTCGAAGCAACACAGCATCAAAACTTCTGAGAATTCATCACCGGAAAGTATCAGAGGTATGTTGAAATCACTAATTAATTGTTAAAATTACGTTCAAACAATCAGATCTAACAATTCGAAATAGTAATTTGTCAAATAATAATGTCGTTGAGTTGTTTAACTCTATTACGATCTACAAGTAGAGGTTGGTATCATTGTTATGAATCGATTTTAGTATATATATTTGACAACGTTGACTTGTAGTTGATTTATGTTTCTTAGTACTCTGTTTTAAGTTGATTTATGCTTTAATTTGATTTTAATGTGCTAGCACTAATATACTATAGATTGTTATAGATGCTATTCGTTGATTTTAGTAGCAGATTTGTGAAAAGCGAATTGTGTTTGATTTATATTTTTATTTTGATTTTGAGGCTTGACGAGCCATATCATACAGGCTGTTATAGAAGAATTTAGTTGATTTTGGTAGACACACTTGTCGATAGTGACATGTGGTTGATTTTCTGATTTAAGTTGATTTTGACGTGTTTCGATCCATAATGTGCAGTCTGTTATAGATGATTTCAGTTGATTTTGATATTGAATTATAGTTGATTCTGTATTTTATTTTCATTTTTAGACTTTACGAACCATATCATACAGGTTGTTATAGATGAATTCAGTTGATTGTAGTAGACAAATTTGTCAGTAGTGGCTTGTGGTTGATTTTCTGGTTTAATTTCATTTTGACGTGTTACTATCCAAGAGTAGAGGTTGTTATATATGATTTTAATTGATTTAAGTAGCAAATTTTGTCGATAGTGACTTGGACTTTGATTTTGATCGGGCCGGGCAGGGCTGAGCTTTTCGGAAATGTCAGAGCTCGTTCGGGCCCTCGAAACGGGCCTAACAGGGTTTTTTTCCGGCAAGATCGGATCGAGCCGAGTTTTTTTTAATTTAAATCAGATCGAGTTTTATTAGAGATTCTGAAGACTACATATGTTATCAACTAGATCATCGTAGAAATATATTAGTTTGCATGGAATAATTTATGAAAACATTACTTCTTTGAAAATATTTAAGTTCGGCAAAAAATAAACATGTTTATAGAATAATATATTTTATCAATGTTATTCAAATATATATAGTGTACTTACTATATCTGCTTTCATTAATCCTCCAATAAAGTTGCAATAAAGTATATAAATAATAGAGATTTTTTGATAAATAATTAAGAAAAAGTAAAATTTTGCAAATTTACTATTGATTTTTAAAAGAATTTGCAAATATACTATTTTTTTAAAAAAGTTGCAAAAATACGGACATATTAATTAGGGCAGTTAATCAGTTATCATTCAACCTCTTTTATCACTTTTTTCTGAACAAATCCTCTTAATCCTCTCTCTCAACCACAACTTCGAAGCAACACAGCATCAAAACTTCTGAGAATTCATCACCGGAAAGTATCAGAAGTATGTTGAAATCACTAATTAATTGTTAAAATTACGTTCAAACAATCAGATCTAACAATTCGAAATAGTAATTCTTCAAATAATAATGTCGTTGAGTTGTTTAACTCTATTACGATCTACAAGTAGAGGTTGTTATCATTGTTATGAATCGATTTTAGTATATATATTTGACAACGATGACTTGTAGTTGATTTATGTTTCTTAGTACTCTGTTTTAAGTTAATTTATGTTTTAATTTATTTTTAATGTGCTAGCACTAATATACTATAGATTGTTATAGATGCTATTCGTTGATTTTAGTAGCAGATTTGTGAAAAGCGAATTGTGTTTGATTTATATTTTTATTTTGATTTTGAGACTTTATGAGCCATATCATACAGGCTGTTATAGAAGAATTTAGTTGATTTTGGTAGACACACTTGTCGATAGTGACATGTGGTTGATTTTCTGATTTAAGTTGATTTTGACGTGTTTCGATCCATAATGTGCAGTCTGTTATAGATGATTTCAGTTGATTTTGATATTGAATTATAGTTGATTCTGTATTTTATTTTCATTTTTAGACTTTACGAACCATATCATACAGGCTGTTATAGATGAATTTAGTTGATTGTAGTAGACAAATTTGTCAGTAGTGGCTTGTGGTTGATTTTCTGGTTTAATTTCATCTTGACGTGTTACAATCCAAGAGTAGAGGTTGTTATATATGATTTTAATTGATTTAAGTAGCAAATTTTGTCGTTAGTGACTTGGAGTTGATTTTGAAATTTAAGTTGATTTTGAGGTGTTACGAACCATATCGTAAAGAAAGTTATAGTTGAATAAAATAGATTTTGGTATACATATTTGTCGATAGTGACTTGTGGTTGATTTTCTGTTTTAAGCTGATTTTTTCGTGTTACCATCCATAACATAGAGGTTGTTATATATTATTTTAGTTGATTTTTGGTAGCAGATTTTTCAATAGACACTTGGAGTTGATTCTCTATTTAAATTTGAATTTCAGGTTTTACAAACCATATCGTAGATTCTGAAATAATTTTATTTGATTTTATTATACAGATTTTCCAATAGTGACTTGTATTGGATGTTATGCTTTAAGTTGATTTTGATGTTTTGTGATACACATATTAATGCCTGACATGTTGTTTTATTATAGAAATGGGAAATGTTCCTGTTATCATACAACACAATGGATGATGGGATGATAATAGAAGATATATAAATTTTCAAGTTTTTGGTTTGCTCATTCCGACTGATTGCAACTTTAAAAATTGGTCGCTTTGATAGCCAAAGAACTAAAGATTCAAACGGATTTTACATTATCGAAATTGGAATATCAAGTAAAAGATGGTTATCCAACTTTAAATATAGTTGATGATCAGCATGTGAGATTTTATATAGAGTTCAAGAAAAAAGAAGTTGATTTTACAATGTATCCTCTATGCATAAGTACGGAAAACAAAAAATTTCAAATGTCCGTGGCTTCAAATCAAAGTGAATTGACAGGAAACAATTTGGCTATAGAACCTGCAAATACAGAAGGGGTCTCTTCAAATTTATCTTACAACAGAGGTGATGAAACATGTAAAGATAGTGTTGGTGATTATATTGATTTTGCTGAGCAAATATCTGTGGATTTGATGGAGATGCCACTTGAAGAAACTAAAGATAAGTATGTATTAAAAATTTGCAGGGATGAAGAAGTTAACAACAACTGCATTGAAGAGTTGTCGATGTTGCAAATATATAGAGATATAGAAACTTTGCAGATGGTTTTAAGCCTGTACGCTATAAAGAATAACTTTCAGTATAAGGTGAAGAAGTCTTGCACAAATGAGTACTTTGTCAAATGTGTTGACCAGAATTGCAAGTGGTTGCTTCGAGCATCTCGGAATGGGAAAACGGGTCAGTTTATAATTAGAAAGCTATTCAACAATCATACCTGTGATTTGGAGATAAGGTTTAAGAATCAAAGGCAGGCAATAACAAGTGTTATAGCAAATGTTATCAAATACAAGTTCAGCAACATTAAAATAAGATATAGTGTTGCGGATATAATCAGAGATATGAAACATGATCGCAATGTGGAAGTGAAGTATAATAAATCTTGGAGATCAAAAGAAAGGGCTCTAGAAATTACAAGAGGAAATGCAACTGAATCATTTACTGAGCTATATTCATACATGTACATGTTGTTTACTTCAAATGGGGGTTCAGTAATAGAATTGCAATTGACTGAAAATAGTTGTTTCTTCTACGTATTTGTTGCTTTGAATTTTTCAATGAAAGGATGGAAATATTGCACCCCTATTGTAGTGGTTAATGGAACATTTCTAAAATCAGCGTATGGAGGTACCTTGTTAGTTGCAGCAACTGAAGATGCAGGGGCAAAATATTTCCACTCGCATTTGCTGTAGTTGATTCGGAGAATGATAAGCCATGTGAATGGTTTTTTGGAAAGTTCAGAAAAGCATATGGTAGTAGGGAGGATATGATTATCGTACCAGACCGACATGAAAGCATCATCAAAGGAGCAAATAAAGTATACCCCGAAGTACCAAACGTATTTTGCGTCTTTCATCTTCTTGGAAACATTAAATCCAAATTTAAGAAGAATTTGAAGAAAATAAAGGATGCATTCCTCTCTGCAGTAAATGCCTACACGTTGAAAAAGTTTGAGTACCACATGCAAGAACTACAGAAAGTTGATGGAAGAGTGCATGACTTTTTAGAAGAGGTTGGGTATGAAAAATGGTCAAAAGTGTATTCACCAAATAACAGATACTCAAACATGACATCCAATCTTGCAGAATCTTTGAATTCAGTACCCATGTCAATCAGAGAGCTACCGATTTGTACGATGTTAGAAAGTTTGCGAGCATTGTTGCAGAAATGGAGTTGGAGAAACAGGAATGAAGCAATTGCAACTTCCACAAAATTAACAAAGAAGTATGAAGAAATCTTAAAGAAAAACTACCTCTGTTCTCTGGATTTAACTGTAAGTTATTTAATTTTTTTTTACTACAACTTTCTGTTTTGACATTTTTAAATTAGATTGACTATATTGGAAAAACTTGATAGGTTTATCCAACAACTCATATATTGTTTGAAGTAATCAAGGGTGAAAGAAAGAATGTAGTTGATCTCAATGCAAGAACTTGTACGTGCAAAAGGTATATATGCAATTCTTTCTGAATAGCTAACTGCTTACAATTTATATATCTTATATTAATAAATTTTGTGAATAATCTGATCAATTTGTAGATTCCAGATGGATCAAATTCCATGTGCCCATGCTATTGCTGTCTTTCAGAAATGTAATATGGATACTTACAACTACTATTCGCCTTATTACAAGAAGGAAAATATGGTTGATGCATATAAAGAAACTGTTTATCCAGTCGGGAACAAAGACAACTGGGTAGTACCAGACAATGTAAGCTCATTAATTATTTATCCTCCAAAAGGAAAAATTCGAGTTGGTAGATGAAAAAAAAGAAGATGCAAAGCTTTTTGGGAGAGAAAGACAAATTCATTCAAACAAATGAAATGTGGGAAATGTAATCAAACTGGACATAATCGGAGAACATGTCGTAACCCATTGAAGAATTAGTTGTTGTTTATGGGTGTTACATTATTTATGGTTGCGACAATGTATTGAAATTACATTTGATTTGATTTGTATATGGATTAAATATTACTATATTTGACATTTGCAAATATTTCGTTGTATTCAAAACTAGTATTGTGTAAGATTTTGGAAAGTTTTTTTAAAACCGATGTATCGTCTCAGACTGCTATTTTAGATGGAAACCATAACTTCTAAAACTATTAAATATATTAAAACTGAAAACTTAGGCTCTAAATTGAAATTAAAACAAATGTTGCAACTATATGCAACCATGTTAGTAACTGTGTTCTACAATAATCAACTCTAATGCAACAAAATTCAACTTGAATATCCAAATGCAACTAAAATCAACACTGGTGCAACTATATGAACCATTTTTAGCAACTACAATCAACTTATATGTTAGATAAATAATTAAGATAGCAATAAAAATCAACTATAATCAAAAGGTGTGCGACTACATTATATGCAACAATACATGAAACTAATCTTGCAACTTTTAATAACTTGCAACCTTGTATATAACTCTTGATGCAACTCATCTAAATAAGTTAGAACCCATATATAGGTAGGCCTGTTACTTAAGAAATGCAATATCTTAATAATTGAAAACACATATATAGCTCAAGAATTAAAACACTACTATGTATTTCATAAACTTAAAGCATAAATTGTATTTATTCTTTTTGCACACTTGTACAATATGTCTTTCATATCTAGCATAAAAATATCGAGTGGCCCTAATTACATTGTTAATTGAAATAACTCCTAATCGATCTAGATAATCCATTACATGAAAAATAAATCTAGTTCTAAAACCCTCAGCCGAAGGTATCAAAGTCGTCCAGAACGTGAAATTTATCCAACATTTGTGGATTCTTAGAGCTCTTCGGAGATTATTGTTGAAACGAATCTGGATTTCTATAATATCCAGATTCATGGTAAATGGCCTTCGTAGATGTCTTACTATCCTGAAATATATAGGGTTAGCAATATCCCAAATGAAAATCCCACTACTGCACTGAAATGGAGTCAATTCTTCTAATGTTCTTTCATCCATTGTTTCAAAATGACCTGCCATCCAACAAAACTTTTGTTAATATTGCATCTAAGAGATTACAGAGAAGAATCAAAATTGTATTTGCACTTTAAAGTTTGTTACATGTCTGTTACAAGTTACAGAGAGTACTACTACTACTTAGACTTAGTTAAGACTAACACCAATAACATTGATATAACAAGTGAACATATCATTCACCTATTCACTCAACATGTCATTAACATATTAGCACTGTAAATATAATAAAATTGACTGAGTGCCCCTACGGGGCCACTTAACCAAAAGCAACTAAAGATCCATCTAAGTTAACTGCAACTTTATCTACAACTTCATCTGCAAGTATGCAACTACTGTTGCAAATTACAACTACTTGCAACCTTATTTACAACCCTTAATGCAACCTAAAAAACTTAATTTCAAATAGCACTTGGCCTCGAAGAAGGAAATTACCTTTACAATGGTTGACGACGAAGATCTGACAATGAAATAGCTTGAGAAAATGGAAACAACTATGATGAAGCAGCGATGAAAAAATGGGGAAGAAAATTGAATCTATAAAGTGAAAACAACTGGAGAGAGATTGAGCACAGAAGAGCCGTTAGAAAGAGGAAAGTGGGGGAGAGAGAGTACAGGTGGTTGAGTAACGTACACACGCAAATTAAATGTTATAGTTAAAAAAGAAGCAGTAAATTTGTAAGGAAACAGTTAAAATGGAATTATTGCAATTAAATATCCCAAATTCAGTATTTTTGCCAATTTAAAATTGTTAAAGTTTATATGTATACCCTTAAATTATTAAAGTTTAAAATTACGTTATACGCTTTCATATTTAAAGAGTTAAATGGCAAAAAATGTAACTTTAACTACAATTTATGGCCTCAAAACGACATAATAGAATATCTAAAAACTACTCGATGGTTCCATTGGCGGATAAAGGGTGTTTCATCAAATCTAGTATTGTCTAATATTTTGGATAGTTTTTTTTAACGCTGATATAACATTTAAGAGTGATATTTAAAATTGAACACAAAAACTCCTAAACTATTAAAAATGTTAAAACTATTATAATTATTAACATAGGAATTAAGTTTAAGTTGTAACAAATGTTACACCTATATGTAACCATGTTAGCAACTGTGTTCTACTATAATCAACTACTATGCATGAAAAATCAACTTGAATTTACAATTTCAACTAAAATCATCCTTTATGCAACTATATGCAATTCTGTTAACAACTACAATCAACTAATAATGAAGATAAATAAATTATAAACACAACTATAATAAAAAATAATATGGTCAACCAAAAGCTAAACAACTTTTATAAACTAATTTGCAACTAATTGCAACCCAAAAATTCAACCCAAAATAGCATTAATATTATAAAAATAACCATATAACTGTAGAACTGATCCTCTGTTTAAATGATCTCCTGTTTATGGTGAAGATGTTGTCGGATTCCTCACTTGTCACTTCCTTCACTTTTGAATCTCACTATTCAACTTGAACAACACATTTTCCAGGACTTGTAATACAATTAAAATTAGCACTAAAATTGTATCAAAATCCCCTCTAATGATAATCGTCATCAAGGTAAACATAGTTAGCTGCCAAGTTATAATTTTACATGATTCAAATAGGGTGTTTCACTTTGTTCTTGATTTTATTTTATACTTACATCAATCAAGTGATAATTTTTGTGCATAATATGGATTGGTAAATTTGCATATATTTATACTACTACTTTTTCTAAGAAATGTGTAAACTGTTTTGGTTTACATATACATTATATAATTTAACAATCCACAAAATTTTAAAAACATAAAAAATAATGAAAACAACACATACTAATAATTTCCAGCAAAAAAATGTCTTTTCTAAATGTTAGAGTCATACATTCACATAACAAGATCCAAAGTCATTTCATTATGGATAGTCTTCACATTACGATTATTTAGAAGATAAATTAAAAGCTACAAGATCATTTGACGATATAACAATATCAAGTTGCCAATAACAGCTACGACCTTTTTCCCTTCTTGCTCTTCGGAGATTTCTTTACCATATTTCTCTTTCTCGTTGCAATATTTCTGCCCTGAGTCCTTTTTGAAATACCCTGTCCATCTTCATCTCCATCACACTGATCAAGATACTCAGGCTCGCTTTCATATTTATGGATTTCCTTTGCCATTCCATAAGAATAAAACAAATATGCAAGTCTGGTTCTATGAGTAGATATATCAAAGGAAATGTCAGGAAATTCAATATGCCTAACCAAATACTCCGCAATTGATACCATAAGTACACCGCTATCCCTGAATTAAAAATAAAGCAAAATAAATACTAAATAAAATAGATACACATTAAATACATACAAGGAAAAAAACACAAATTATATACAAATAATAAAAACTCACATTGAGGATACAAGAGGATATCCATGTTGCATAACTACTCTAAAACGATCAGTCTTTTCCTTCTCCGCATAACACTTAGCGGAAAAATAAATGTCTGTCCTTTCATAAAAGTTGGTTGACAACAAGAAATACGGAAGTAAGGTAGACAATTGTTGGAGAGCATTCTTCAAAATAACCGATAGACCTTTGCGCGACAATGTGTTAGGTACAATTATCCGTCTTTCACTAAACTTCAATACAGCAAGAAGCCGATGCTTTTGGTCAGATAACCAAATGGGAATCAAAACCATATCAACTGAACTCCAAGACATATCAAAAGGCAACGAATATCCATTAATCATGTCTAAAATGTCTTTTTTTCCACTTATCTTAGTCTAAATATCATCTTCATCTTCTGATATTACAACAAAAAGAGCACCAAATTTTTTTTGCTACTTGCAGTCACTTGAAGTAAATTTTACCTTAAAATCTAGACGGAACTTTGACAACTTTCTCAGATAATAAAGAAACACTTCAACATGCTACAAATTAAAATACAAAATCATCATAAACATGAACAATTTAAACTATTAAAAGTTAGCAACCTTAATCAACTACTTATGACATTAAAAAAAGTAGGCATTTAAAACAAAAACTAAAGTAGACATTTGAACCAAAAACTAACTAAACATTACTAAAACTCACCGATTTTGACAAATTACTACTGCCGTACTCGAGGGTGTGAAACCACGTCTTCTCAGAAATCAATTGCATACCCAATTTAAAGGGAGGACTGATAGTGTTGTCTTCTTTTGAATAAAAATTTTTACTATCAAGAAACAAAATACTATTAGTCATAAAAAAACAAGTAATTTATCAAAGAAAAAACAAATATATAATTCTTACGTATTTGTCAGGAGAAGCCCTTTATCTAGCCAATTATAGAAATCTACGGTTAGCTCCATATGAGGCAAAATTCCAATAGTGTCATCTAGTGGTGAAATGCCTTTTAAAGAATCAATGTCTTTAGGCTCCATGGTCTGTTTTGAACTTGATCCAAAGTGTCGAAGAAATGGAGAACATAAGGAAGCCGGAAGCTTAACTTTTCTTTTGGGCAACGCAGGAGTGATTTCACCCAAGACACTGTTATCAGTCTCACCAGAACTTCGCAGCAGAACAACTTTAGATTTATACTGCAAAGACGCATTAAAATATATATATATATATATATATATATATTGTTAGGTCATACACACACTGTAGAGGGGGTGAATACAGTGTATAGTACACTCAAATCGAACTTAAAGAACTTCAGTAACAGAAAACAAACTTTATTGAAACAATAAACTCTGTTACAATATGGAACTGTTACCTCTCAGTGATGAACAAATATCACGAGAGCTGCTAGGGTTATAAAGAATAATAACTTCAATAATGATACACTTATAGTGTAAACCCTATGCCTGTGTTTATATATTACACAGTTACAAGATAATCGCTAATTGATATGGAATATAATTCTGCTTCCTAAAATATACCAATCAGATATCTTCTATTCCAAGTATTCCATTCTTCACAGAATTCCTTCTTCATACATATCTCTTATTATGTTTTATCTCTATCTTCTTTCCTTTAATCAGCTACTGTCCTTATCTGATTGTCCTTCAGCACTTAAGTTCTGATATCTATCTTCTGATGATTATCTCCTGATAATATAAGTACTGATATCCTTAAGTCCTGACTTCCAGTATAAGTACTGATCAACAGTTAAGTACTGATCTATCCTGTTCACACAAGATCTGAAAGCTAAACATAAAACATATTAGCCATGACATTATCAAATATATCTAACAATCTCCCCCAACTTGTAAATTAACAAAATATACAAGTTAAACAGATATTTGATGATGTCAAAAACATTAAGTACAAATGCATGAGAAATAGACTAGATAACTACAACTTACAGTCCTTAAAGTTTTACCAATTTCAACTTCTGATAACAACTTCAATCTGCATAAATATCAGAATTTAAGCAGTTGTAGATCTTCGACTTGGCTTCATCATCTTCTGATCTCTCTGATGTCAGGAGTTGTTCTGAGATAGTTCTTCAACAAACATTTCTCAGCATATCTTAGTTCATCAATCATTCTCCTTTTAACACATTTAAGCTCTGCAGTATCTTCACCAGTTTGAAAGATTGCAGCTCTGAGATCATCAATCTTTGCTTTCCTTAACTCCTGGTCTAGTCTTATGACATAAGCTTTGTCAGATTCAAGATTGAATTCAAGTCCCTTAATACCAAGATACGTTCTGATCTGTGCAGTATTAGGCTTCATATCAACAATATCCCCATTGTGATCTCTGTACTTTGGAACATATCTGCTGTCAGACTTAACAGAATAAAGCCTTTTCTGTCTCTGAATATGTTATTTTAAGTAGTTTGCAGCAGTCTCTGTTATTCTGTCATCCACTTGAAGTAAGAAAAGTACATGCTCCAATTCTTCAAAATACTTCAAAGGAATGGCATTTTGTCTTATATGATAAACCCTACCATCTGTCATGAAATACAACATGATATATTCTTTCAAGTAGGTATGGTAAACCATCTGTACAGATTCTAGTTGATTCAATCTCTCAGGAGTTGCTCCAATACCTGGTTCACTCAAGGAAGTTGGATCATCGGTAGTGTTGTGTACTCTTCTTTCATCAGCACTTCCCAATCCAGTTTTATCTCTAGCTTCCTTTCCAGTAACTACTCTTGCTTCAAAACCACTTGGAGTAGTCTTCAAAGATTGAGTCTGTTTTGCTTTAGTGAATCCTGGTAGGAGTGTTTTAGATCTATTTTCTGATATCAAGTTAACTTGAGCACTGTCAGAGGTTATTTGCTTCTTCTGAATATCAGAACTTACAATTTCTTGACTCTGAACAACTTGAGCCATGTCAGAGGTTGTTTTAAGAACTTTTCTTGAAGTCAGAGCAAGATCATCTTTTCCACCAGTAATTTCTTCTTCTTCAGGAGGTACATAAGGCTTGATAGGTTCACCAACCTTTTCTTTACCCTTGGATCTTGGATCTATCTGTGGTTGTGATCTAGCCAAAGTTTCTTCAGTATGTATCCTTTCTTTGATCACAATGCCTTTAGGTTTTGGAAGTAACTTTTTACCAGAAGCTTCAGATTTAGATGTGACTTTCTCTGATTTAAGTCTGGCTTCTTCTTCCTTTAAACTTTCCAAGTCCATCCCTGGATTTTCTTGAAGAAATAACTGTCTTGACATTTCCTCATCAAGATCTAGAAGTTCATCAGAACTTATCCTTTTACCAGCAGCAGAACTTATTCTTTTCCCAGTATCAGAACTTGTTCTGTGACTAGCTTGTCTTGATGTAAACCTTCTACCTTGACTATGACCACTACCCATTCCAGAGTTTCCTTGGTCATCTTTTCCATCATCCTTTCCTTGCAGTGTCTTGTTGGTTTTGCATTTGGACTTAATTACCTTCTCCCCCTTTTTGGCATCAGCAGGTAATAAAAGAGAGATAAGTAGTTCCACTGAGGTCTGGATTTCAGTAAGTTGCGATTGCTGAGAAGCTTGATTTGTCAGAATTTGATCAATCTGAGCTTGTTGCTTCTCTTGAGTTTTCTCAATATAAGCAACCCTGTCAATGGTAGGGTGGAAGAACTTTTTCTTATCAATTTTACAAACTTGTTCCTGTTTGATAAAGTTCTCTTGAATCTTGTGTAGCTCTGCATGAGTGTTGGAATGAAGACCTTGTAGATGTTTAGTACTCAATGCAGTGACTCTAAGCTGGGTTTTAAAATCATCATAATGTAACATTTCATCAGCTTTAGTCAAGTGCTCAGCAAGATGTAAAGCATTTGGAACACATGAAACTGAGTTCCATTCCTTAGTCCACTCCTGACCTGCAGGAGTTTCACTCCAAGGTACTGGTGCATCCCTAATAACAAACTCCTTTACCAGTTCAGACTTAGGAAGAGTCAGTGGAGGAGTATGTCCTGAAGGACCTGCTTCATCAGCATCTACAGTTGTAGCAGCCTCACCAGTATCTCCAACATTTGCAGCATCAGAACTTAGAGAATCAGTATCTTCTGATAAGACAACAGTGTGAGTAGCAATGGAGGCTTCAGCATCCTCTAATTGCTGATCTGATACTAAGTTCTGATCAACAGCCATATCCTGATGCTCACCTAAAATCTGATCATCAGCATCTTGATGCAGAGAAGGTGTTAGTGATAACTCAGGAGTTTGAACAGCATCAGTAACAGGTGTTATGGAAGGATTATTTGCTGTTGGAGCTTCTAAGAAAAGTATTTCAGGCACAACCAGGTTCTGAATATCAATTTCAGCACTTGTGCCTGGATCAACAAGAGACACAGAAGGTGAATTAGCCTTGTCAGATACAGGTTCCTGAGATGGAGTTGATGGAGAAGAAGTGACTGGAGCAAATTCCTTGTCTTGTGAGATCAGAGATTCCTGATCCCCTTCCTTAGCTGCTTCCTCCTCATCATCTGAAACTGGCCTTTGTGCCCTCTGTTTCTTGTACTTCCTTGTTGATTTGGATTCCTTGGGAGTTTCAGGAACCGTCATACGTCTAAGCCTCTTGAGAAGCCTAGAACCCCCAATTGCAGAATCCTTCTGAGAAGTTACCTTCTCAGCTTCATCTACCACAGGTTCTGAAGAAGGAATCTGATCCTCAGAATCTGATTCATCTCTCAAAGTAATTCTCCTCCTCTTTTGAGGTGTTTGAGGAACAGTCTTTGTTCTCTTTGGCTTAGAGGATGTAGGCTTCACAGTAGGTGCTGAAGAAGAAGGTTGAGCATTCTGTGAAGTGGAGAGATAGGATTTGAGATAAGTTCTGAGGGTAGGTTGAGTAGAATGAGAGGTAGGTACTGAGGTTGATGGATTTTGGGTGGTTGGAGGTGGTTGAACATCAGAGTAAATAGATCTATAGGTATCAGGATCAGCATTTACCAGGATCTGTTTTACAGACTTAGGAATCTGTAATGATCTAACCATTTTCTTCTTAGTATCAGCATTTACCAGATCATTAAAGTACCGTTTTGCAACCTTAAAAGGTGGGGTTTGAGTGCTGACTAACTGAGGTTCATCAGTACAATAAGTGTAAATAAGTTGACAGAATCTAGCAAAATAAACAACATCTCGATCCTCTGTCATCCTATCCCCAATAAAACCAATTAAAGCAGTTGCAAAATCAAAATGAGTTTGATTGATAATTGCATACCCGATGTGCTGACTCATAATGGGAATAGCATCAAAATTTGAACACTTGTTGCCAAAAGCCTTGGTGATGCAATCGAAGAAGAAACTCCATTCTCTTCTGATATTAGCCCGTTTCAACTGTCCAAGTTTCGTCAGACTCTTTTCATATCCCAAATCAGTCATTAACCCCCGAAGTTCTGATTCCTCTGGTATAGAGAAGGTACAATCTTCTGGAAGATGTAATGCTCTTCGTACTGTACCAGGAGTGACTACATAGGATGAATCACCCACTTGGAAGATAATACTGGGAGTGCCTCATTTACCACCATCATCAAAAACTCCAGTCCTCCAGAACCGCAGAACTTGTTGACTTGAAAATAATTCAGGCTGAGTTAAGGCGTACCCAACCTCACTATGTGCAAGAAGATCTTGCACAAAGTGCAATTCAGATGGAGCTTCAGCATGATCAAAAATTGCAGCATAGTTGTTTGGAACAAACTTTGCTCCATCAATGATTAAATCCTTTGGTGCCATGTGAAAAAATATTGAGATTCAAGTATGCCTGTTAGGTGTTTGAGATAATGTCTGTATGAAAAACCAACGTGAGAAAGAATGAGAAAGAGAGTAAAAGTAAGAAGAGAGATAAAATATAAAGAAAATAAAAGATTAAAGAAATCTTCTCTCTGTTGTTCTTATACTCTGAAAAAAAATGTTACCGTTGGACACCTGTCAGACATGCAGTAATAACGGATAGTTACTGGGCTCGAGAAAACAGGAATGATTACTTACCCAGTTGCCTTGTTTCAAGGAAAAACCGTTCCATTTAGCAAGAGACACAGTTTTAATTCAAAATTTAAACCGTTAGCACTGATTGAATTATTTTTCACTGCAACATTAATATTCTGAAAATGAATCATGTTAAAAATGACCGAGATAATTTCGATGAATAAGTGCTGACAGAGAATCAGAACTTAAATAAAGACAAAATTGAAATGGTCATCAGAATATTAAGCAGGATTTAACAACACAGGATAAAATAACTCAGAGACAAAATCTTGAAGTAAAAACAGTTTTCATTAATATATCAAGTCAATACATATATGAAATAGAAATTACATCAATACAAGATTTTCCCTAAGCTTCTAATCCTAACGTCAACAGCTTTAGTCCTAGCTAAGAAGCCTGACAAAGCTGAGGATGAAGAAGAACAGGAAGAAGACGAGATTAAGTCATCTTCCTCTTCCTATCTTCGACGAACAAGATGGCGAGTCGGATGATTCGCTCTTGCTGATGGATAGCTTCCCGCCTTTCCTCCTCCAATCGCTCCAGATGGCGATGGTAGTCCATATAGAAGAATAGAAGGTGAGCCAGCACCTCCTGTGGGACAGAGTCCCAGATCTCCTCAGGAATGGCTGTTATATGCCACTCCTGCTGCCAGTCGGCACAACTGAGCTCCATTGTGAAGGTTTGTGTATTCAAAAACATGTTGTATCGAACCATTGTCTTTTTGACAGAAGAAGGAGGATAAGTGTGTGAGAAGAATGTGATGGAAAGACTGATGTGAAGTGGTTGTTTATATAGGCAAAAGAATGCCAAGAGACGCAAAGATATTTAATGCTGACAGGTAGAATTAATTCTACCTCGTCTCCCTAGACTTTGAAAAAGAATAACAGTCATTGGAAAGAGGAATCATGGTCTAGACCGCACAAGACACAAGAAACAGTGGACTGTTCAAGTACAAAACCATTAATCCTAATCATAGTGACTATTAATCTTCCACTTCAACATATGCGAGTACAAACTGAGACTGTTATTAAATTTCATTCAAAGATAAGCCAAGTAAAGGATTAGACTGAGAAATCAGAACTTAGACCTATACCAGAACTTAACAGTCATCAGAACATAATTTCTTAACTCGAAAAAGGAATGCTCATCTTAGTAAATCCTCATACAAGTTCTTAGTTATGAACGTCAAAACTTAATCATCAGAACGTGTAACTAGAACTTGTCCTCAGAATTTGTGCAAAAATGACACAATGACTGTTTATCTAAAATAACATAGACCACCACAGAAATTTTCATCATTCAGATGGAGTGATTAGTGTGTGCATTAAGCTAAAAACAGACAAAGAGTAAAGTCTGATTCACTTCAGTATATCTTAGAAATAAGGCAAAACTAAAATTTTGCTAAAGATCTGTCATTGTCCTGAAACCTACTGATGAATGAGTTCATGCTTGAGTCCACCTCAACTGTTTTGTGCTCATTTTATGCATCTTTTGAAATTCTATTTTACAGTGGCTTCTCAGTGTAAGTGAGTCACGACTGTTTATTAGAATTTATGCTATTATCAGAGTATTTCTCCAGTAATCATAGAGTGTGAAAAGTCACCAAGAAAATATTTTGCTTTTCTAATGCATATTTACTTAATACCAGCAATGCACTTGGGTCGTCCCTTTCACATTTTTACTCTAGATCTCAAAGGAGTACCTGATTTTATTCTTTAATCTTTTTGCTTTTTCTTTTGATAAGGGAGGTTTATCAGCACTTAGTACATTCAGCAGTTTTACTAGTATCAGAACTTAACAGATGAGTAGCATTATTCTAATTTGTGACTTAGTAATAAGATATACAAAGTAAACTTAACTAAGCTCAATTATCAGAATTTGCTAGTGTCATAAGATTTCCACTGAAATAATTACTTCTTCCATGGAATCATTTGTTTATTGAAGACTACTAGGTCAGTATCTAGCACAGTTATCCTCATAGGATTGAATAGGTACTAGAACAAACATATCACTTATCAGAGTTTAGAAACATATATCAGACAACAGTTAGTACTTAAAGACATTTATCAATTAAGCACAGAATACACAATGAGATTAATTCTGTAAATACTGAGCATAAAGTCTGATAACACAGAACAAGTCTAAGCAGATTTAAAGAAAGAACCTGAAACCATTCCAAGTTCATTTACCAATCTTGTAAAAGTAGCTTCACATAATGGTTTTGTGAAGATATCTGCCAACTGTTGATCTGTGGGAACAAAATGCAATTCCACTATACCTTCATCCACATGTTCCCTGATGAAGTGGTACTTGATGCTGATGTGCTTTGACATTGAGTGTTGAACTGGATTACCTGTCATAGCAATAGCACTTTGATTATCACAGTAAATAGGGATTTTGAAATATGTTAACCCATAATCCAGTAACTGATTCTTCATCCAAAGAATCTGTGCACAACAGCTTCCTGCAGCAATATACTCTGCTTCTGCAGTTGATGTGGAAATTGACTTTTATTTCTTGCTGTACCAAGAAACCAATCTGCCTCCAAGAAATTGGCAGCTTCCACTTGTGCTTTTCCTGTCAATTTTGCAACCTGCAAAATCTGCATCTGAGTAACCTATTAGTTTAAAATCTGATTCTCTAGGATACCATAATCCCAGAGCAGCTGTTCCTTTAAGATACTTAAAGATTCTTTTTACAGCTGTTAAGTGAGGTTCTCTTGGATCTGCTTGAAATCTTGCACAAAGACAGGTAGAATACATGATATCAGGTCTACTAGCAGTTAGATAGAGTAGAGAGCCAATCATACCTCTGTAGTCAGTAATATCTACTGATTTACCGGTATCCTTATCCAGTTTTGTTGTAGTGGCCATTGAAGTGGATGCACTTGAACAATCTTGCATTCCAAATTTCTTTAACAAGTTTCTGGTGTATTGGTTTGACAAATAAAAGTGCCTTCCTCATTCTGCTTGACTTGAAGGCCCAAAAAATAGCTAAGTTCCCCCATCATACTCATCTGATATCTTGACTGCATTAGTTTGGCAAACTTCTTGCAAAGTTTGTCATTTGTAGATCCAAAAATGATATCATCAACATAAATCTGGACCAGAAGTAAGTCCTTTCCATGGTTGAGGTAGAACAGTGTTTTGTCTATTGTTCCTCTGTTGAATCCACTTTCCAGAAGAAACTGAGCTAAAGTCTCATACCATGCTCTAGGAGCTTGCTTAAGTCCATAAAGTGCTTTATCAAGCCTGTAGACATAATCTGAATGTTTGGTATCTACAAAACCTGGAGGTTGTTCAACATATACCTCTTCCTCCAATTCTCCATTGAGAAAAGCACTTTTCACATCCATTTGAAAGACAGTAAACTTTTTGTGAGCAGCATAAGCCAAAATATCCTTATGGCTTCTAACCTAGCAACTGGTGCAAATGTTTCATCATAATCAATTCTCTCCTGTTGAGAATATCCTTTTGCAACCAGCCTTGCCTTATTCCTTGTAATTATGCCATCACTGTCAGTTTTGTTTCTGAATACCCACTTTGTACCAACAACAGATCTATTCTTTGGTCTTGGCACTAGGGTCCAGACTTTGTTTCTTTCAAATTCATTCAACTCTTCCTGCATTGCTTGCACCCAATCAGCATCTTGAAGAGCTTCTTCTACTTTCTTTGGCTCAGTCTGAGAGAGAAAAGAATTGTATAGACACTCATTTGAAGTACCTGCTCTAGTTCTGACACCTGCATCAGGATTTCCAATTATCAAATCAGGTGTATGTGATTTTGTCCACTTCCTTGCAGATGGAATGTTTTCTCTAGAACTGGATGCTCCCCCATGATCCATGCTATCTTCATTTTCATTTTTTGATGCTCCTCCTGAAACTATGCTCTCTGAGTTGGATTCTTCAGTATTTAGATTTTCAGCACTATCAGAACTTGGCTTATCAGAACTTGACGAATCAGAACTTGAAGAGCCAGATGCATGTTCTGATGTTTCTTGAGATGTGGTAGGATCTTGAGTATGCTCCCCCTGCATAGGTGCATCTTCCTTTAACGTAGTCACCACAGTTTCAATAACATCAGAGTTTAATCCGTCAGAGTTTGTAGTATCAGGACTTAGACTGTCAGGTTTTTCAGTATCAGAATATGAGTCTTCATTTTCAAATCTCAGCTGATCATGGTCAACGAAATCTTTAAGACCAGTGATCTTCTTGTCATCAAAAGAGACATTGATAGATTTCATGACCACTTTTGTTCTCAAATTATAGACTCTGAAGGCTTTTGTGGAAATGGATATCCAACAAAGATTCCTTCATCAGCTTTTAGATCAAACTTTGATAGCTGTTCAGGATGAGTCTTGAGAACAAAACACTTGCATCCAAATACATGAAAATATTTCAGATTTGGCTTCTTTTTCTTCACCATCTCATATGGTGTTTTTCCATGCTTGTTAATGAGTGTTGCATTTTGAGTAAAACAAGCAGTCTGCACAGCTTCAGCCCAGAAATAGGTTGGAAACTTTGCTTCTTCAAGCATTGTACGTGCAGCTTCAATGAGAGTTCTATTCTTCCTTTCAACAACTCCATTTTGCTGTGGAGTTCCAGGAGTAGAAAATTCCTGCTTTATTCCATGGCTTTTGCAGCTTCCATTATCAAATTCTTGAACTCAGTGCCATTATCACTCCTTAAAATTTTCACAGAATCTTTGACCATTTTATCCAGCTGTTTGACATGATCAATCAAGATAGATGCAGTTTCACTTTTTGTGTGCAAGAAATACACCCATGTGTATCTGGTGAACTCATCCACTATGACCAACGCATACTTCTTCTTTGCAATAGACATGACATTTACTGGACCAAATAGATCAACATGTATAAGATGATAAGGATCAAGAATTGATGATTCAGTCTTGCTCTTGAATGAAGATTTTCTTTGTTTGGCTTTCTGACATGAATCACAAAGACCATCAGGAGCAAATACTGTGTTTGGCAATCCTCTCACAAGATCTTTCTTGACCAGTTCATTTATATTGTTGAAATTTAAATGAGAGAGTTTCTTATGCCAATTCCAGCTTTCTTCAATTGATGCTCTACTTAACAGACAGATTGCAGAGCCATCAGTACTTGTTGAAAGCTTAGCTTCATAAATGTTACCACGTCTATATCCTTTCAGAACAACTTTGCCTTTAGATTTACTCACAATTTCACAGTGTTCTTCAAAGAAATCAACATGATAACCTCTGTCACAGATTTGACTTATACTCAGAAGGTTGTGTTTAAGTCCTGAGACCAGAGCTACTTCTTTAATGATGACATTCCCAAGATTGATATTGCCATATCCCAATGTTTTTCCAATATTGCCATCTCCATAAGAAACACTTGGGCCAGCTTTCTCCACAAAGTCTGATAGCAGGGCCTTATTTCCAGTCATATGACCTGAACATCTACTGTCCAGAACTAGAATATTTTTCCTGTTGCCCTGCAATCATAAAGACCACTAATTATTAGTTTTAAGGACCCAGACTTGCTTGGATCCTTTGGTCTTATTAAGTTTGTTAACATTTGCAGCGGATTTAGCATCAGAGTTTATGTTAACATTTTTCTTATCAGAATTTACATTATCAGACTTTGAATCAGAATTTATACTAGAAGGAACAATGGAAACTTTCTTCAAAGAAGGTTTTATTTGATAATAATCATAGTGCAGACTATGATATTCCTTACAAGTATAAATGGAATGCCATAAACTACCACAATGAAAACAAGGATTTTGTGGTTTGTATCTAACTGACTGACTCTTAACTCCTGATTTCGAAGGTAAGGAGTTAATATTCTTATTTTTCCTGCAAAAAAAAGCCAGATGGTTAGAACTTCCACAGTTATGACATGTTTTCCTAGGTGCATCAGGAACAGGTTTATAATCATTGCTTTTATTCACACCTTCCTTTCCATTCCTATTTTTCCTAGGTGATTTTACCTTGTTTGCATTCTTGACATCTTTCAGCTTATGCTTAAGCTGCTTCTTTATCATTAAGCCTATGTTTACTTCAGCTGTCTTTTCCTGTTTTAGTTTGTCAGAAGTTAATTCCTCTTTAACTTTTGATTTCTCATTATCAGACTTTACAGTTACAAACTTAACAGGTTTTAACTTTGGCTTTTGCTTAACAACAGGCTTAATTTCTTCAGTTCCTTTATCATTCTTATTTTCTCCATAACCTAAGCCCTCTTTCCAATTTTCACTACTTAGCAAATTTTGAGTTGTTCTGCCAGAGTTAGTCCAAGTCCTGATTATCTCTCTTTCCTTTTCTAACTCAGTTTTTAGAGATTCATTCATTTTTAGCACTTCATCCCTAACATAAAAAGCATCATCTCTATCCTTCTGAGTTTGATGGAATATGACTAACTCTTTTTCTAAGAAATCATTTCTTTTCTTATATGCAAGATTTTCAGAAGTTAATCTTTCACATGTTAAAGTTTGATCTCTATAGCTAACAAACATGATTTTAAGATATCTTCTCAACTCATTAATATCATCAGTATGAAAAGCATAAGTAGTCTGAGGTACCTTTGTTTCAGCAGCTTCAGAACTGCTCTCAGCACTTTCTTTATCAGCATTTGCCATTAATGCATAGTTCTCCTCACTTTCAGAGTCTGAGGTGTCTGTCCAGCTTTTCTTCTTTGTGACAAGAGCCTTGCCTTTGTCACCCTTTACCTTCTTGCAGTCAGGAGATATGTGGCCTTTCTCACCACAGTTATAGCATTTAACATTGGTGTAATCTCCTCTGTTAGACTTTCCTCCTCTTCCTTCAGATCTTCTGAAATTCTTCTTATCAGAACTTATGCTTTTCCTGGGAAACTTCTTTCCCTTCCTGAACTTCCTGTATGCAATCTTTGTGATTCCTTTCACCATAAGAGCACACAGTTTCATCATCTCCTCATCAGCATCAGTCTCAGGCAAGCTTTCAGAATCTGAGTCATCATCACTCTCAGAACTTGATGACTCAGTATCAGACTTTATGAAAAGAGCTTTACCCTTGTCTTTCTTTGAGGAAGCTGCTTTGGGGAATTCTTCTTCAGCCTTAAGAGCAACTGTCCTTGACTTTCCTCCTTTCCTCTTGCTTCTTTGTTCCATCTCCAGCTCGTGTGTCTTGAGCATTCCATAGATTTCGTCAAGAGTTGTTTCATCAAGATTGTAGTTGTCTCTTATTGTCGTTGCCTTCAAATCCCAGCATTCAGGAAGAGCTAAGAGGAACTTAAGGTTTGAATCTTCAAGATCATACTCTTTATCAACCAATGACAAATCATTCAAAAGTTTGACAAATCTATCATATAAATCATTCAATGACTCATTAGTCTTTGAGTCAAAGTGTTCATACTCTTGAGTGAGTATTGTCTTCCTGTTCTTCTTAATTATGTCAGTTCCCTGACATCTTGTTTCCAGAGCATCCCATATCTCCTTAGCAGTCTTGCAGTTGATTACCCTGTTTGACATTACATTATCAATGGCACTATGCAGTAAGTGTCGTACCTTAGCATCCTTAGCAATTGATGCTATGTCCTCAGCAGTATAATCACTCTTCTCCTTTGGTACGGTCGTTGCTGCTTCACCTGCAACTGCAACTGCGAGTTTGGTTGGTTTGTGAGGACCTTCCTTGATTCTATCCAGATATTCTGGATCTGTTGCTTCCAGGAACATGGTCATCCTTACCTTCCATATGGGATATTCAGATGGTCTCAGTATGGGGACTCTGATGGTCTCATACCGACTCTGAATTTGTGTCTTTGGTGGTTCCTCAGTTGTGGTAGGCTTAGTTGGAGTTTCTGTGTCCGACATGATTGTGTTTGGATCTTTAACTGTATGTAAGTTAACAGATAAGCTCTGATACCAATTGTTAGGTCACACACACACTGTAGAGGGGGTGAATACAGTGTATAGTACACTCAAATCGAACTTAAAGAACTTGAGTAACAGAAAACAAACTTTATTGAAACAATAAACTCTGTTACAATATGGAACTGTTACCTCTCAGTGATGAACAAATATCACGAGAGCTGCTAGGGTTATAAAGAATAATAACTTCGATAATGATAACACTTATAGTGTAAACCCTATGCCTGTGTTTATATACTACACAGTTACAAGATAATCGCTAATTGATATGGAATATAATTATGCTTCCTAAAATATATCAATCAGATATCTTCTATTCCAAGTATTCCATTCTTCACAGAATTCCTTCTTCATGCATATCTCTTATTATGTTTTATCTCTATCTTCTTTCCTTTAATCAGCTACTGTCCTTATCTGATTGTCCTTCAGCACTTAAGTTCTGATATCTATCTTCTGATGATTATCTCCTGATAATATAAGTACTGATATCCTTAAGTCCTGACTTCCAGTATAAGTACTGATCAACAGTTAAGTACTGATCTATCCTGTTCACACAAGATCTGAAAGCTAAACATAAAACATATTAGCCATGACATTATCAAATATATCTAACATATATATATATATAAATATAGTACAACATTATACCAAAAAATACACAGACAATAAAAAATTTAAAATACAAAGTAGTGAAAATCAATGAAAAATAAAAATAGAAAAGAATAATTACCACTCCCGCATCTTTCATATCAATATCATTTTCCATTTTAGAAGCATTTTTAACTGAATGTATTTTTTCAGAAGGAAGATATACTTCACCAACTTCACAATCAGCCTGTAAATTACTATCATCAACAGTTTCTGCAATTAAAACCTTTTCTCCAACCTCACAACCTTTAGCAACTACTTCAACTTCTGATACAATCGCTGCAACCTATAACACATGTGTAAATGTCAAAAAGTGTTTAATATATTAACATTCAAAAAACAAAAGCAAAAGATATAAAAACTTTATTGTTTCTTGTTCAGTTACCTTAGAATCTTGTTCTATTTTGTTTATAACACTTTCAATTTTTTTCCATTGTGTTGGGAGAAAAGTCATCAGAAATAAATTATCCAGATTCATATAAAACACCTTCTTGCACACCGCCAATAGAAAAATCTGCTAAGACATTATCGAGTGCATCTTTCGGAACCTCATCATCAACTCTAATCTCCACTCTAGTTTTGCCCTCAACATCAACTCCAATCTCCGCTCCAATTTTGCCCTCATCATTACCTTTAATCTCCAGTCCGATTTTGTCATCATTATCAACCACAATATCAACTCCAGTATTGACAGGAAACATACAACTGTTATCATGTGCATCATTTTTTTGTATGTCAGGCTCAGTATTATCAACAACAAGCTGCAAACGATTCTAAATTAAGACAACATAAACACAAATAAGCAACTATGAGAAAAATAGTAAAAAAATTGTGAAACTTCTATACCTTACACAGAAAAAAATCACGTAACTTGCACAATTCCAAGTCAAAATATGTACGCTGCTCAAAAACAATACTTTTCAAACTCTTAACCCGAATAACTAAACTTTTCTGACTTGATTCCAGTCTACGCATTTTAACTTCAAGCTTCTCAACTGAAATGTCATTTTTGCGACGAACTGATGAAGAGGAAGCACCTCGAATTGATGGAGGAATAGTCGAAACAAAGTCATCAACACCAAAAATTGTAGTAGGCGCATTACATGTCACATCCAAATTAGAATCAATAGCCAATAACTCATTCAACTGAAGCTCATTAACTTCTTCTGCACTTGGAACAAACTTCTTAATCCCTAACTGTAAATGAAAGAAAAAAAAAATTAGCCGAAATAAATAAAAATCAACCAAAAAAAGATCCAAAACGTCAAAAAGACTTACATCCATTGCATTTATACAGAGAGTTCTATATATGTCTTTATATGTAGCATTATAATCACAAGTCCAATTCAAAACACGAGGAATTGAACCGCCATTAAGATCACAGTACTTCCCATTCATGTACGGACAACACTCATAAAACCAGACTTGCAAAGCATAAGGAAACCCATTCAATCTATAATAATTTTCCTTTGAAGTAGTATCAGCATTGTTCCTCAAACAATCCAAAGTAAATTTAAAAACTTCTTTACCCCAAGGATAATCATCAAATTGATCACAATCTAGTAAATCAAAATCCCCTTTCGGAATCTGAGTATCAGCATTTATCGTCAGAAGAAAGTGATGTAGCAAATATAATTTTGCAGCCTTTACTGCATCAACATCAGACTTCCTCTGTCTATTGAAAAAAGCCTGCTTAATAGATGATTTAGTAATTGAGGCAGCACCACCGAAAAAGTTATTAACAAAAGAGTTATCAGTCTTTGAAAAACGCGATTTATTAGATTTCCCAACAGATAATAACCCAGTAATTGTTGCAAATTCTTGTAGCCTAAATTTCATTATAACGCCACCAACACCAATCCACAACTCATTAGGGTTCGGTTGCTTTAATTGCCTTATCAAAATGTTATGAATAAGTTGGTTCTGAAGCTTAAAATTCGGAATATTCAAGAACTTCCCAAAACACGAATTACTAAATTCAGAAAGCTGCTCAACAGACAACAAAGCCCTGATGTCTATAATTGGATCATACTTATTTAGTGTAGAAACTATACTAGACCTATGGTATTCAAGTTCAATTGTATACTTCAGTCCCTATATAATAAATAAGAAATGAAAATAAAACAAATTACACCAAAATCAGAAATATAACACTAGAAATATAAAAATGAAGAAGTTAACATGTAATTAGTTTTGCTTCGTATGTTTCAGCATAACAAAAAAAACTCTATAACTTTTATATATTGTTGGAAAGATTTCAGAACAGAAAATCATAAAGGTCCTAACGCCATCACGTTAAAAATTAAAACACGCCAGCACCATGTCAAATTTGTACATAGACTTCATTTACGCAGTTGCCGTAAGCTAATATCTATACTAAAATGAGTAAAACCGCGATAACATGTAGTAATAGTGACAATTAAACAAGCATAGTCTACCCAAAATAAACATGGAAAACAACACAAACTACAAACCTCATTCTAGGAAAACTGTTCAAATAAATTGATTTATGTTTAAACATTGTGATATGAAACACTTTCGAGTTTCTCACCTGCAACTCTAAGCAACTATTAAATTACATTATGAACATTCTTGACTTCATTACAGTAAATGATGACAACTAATTTTCTCAATATGAACTGGTTATCAATACAAGGACTTGAAAAAACTAAACAACTTGATAAAATTAACATCAACATCATAAATATTTGCAAGAAAGGCCAATATAATCAACTATGGATACAAGTAGTAACTATAATCAAATAAAACAAACAGGCTTAGATACAAGTAGCATATGGAGAAAACATTAAATCAACAAAATCAATTTGCAACCTAAATAAACTATAAACAAAACAACTGAAATAAACATAAGTAGCATCCAAAGATCCAAACAATAATGAAAAACAAAAAAATAAAGAACATCATCTAAACATAGTGGTCAAATATACCTGAGGAGGCGGTGGTAGCTCTTTATGTAACAACAATTTGCTTTTCATCTTCTTCGTTGGAATCTTCACTGATTTCTTCAACTTACGTTTCTTAGGACTCAATTTAAGCTTCGACTTCGATTGATATTCAGATGCTTCAGAAGCGGAGAGAGCTAACCTCGTATGAACCATATCTAAACTTTATCTACAAAATAAAAACCCTAATTAAAAACAAAAGTTAGTTAAGAACATATAAAAACAAAATAAAACACACATATAAAAAAACGAACATGCAGCGAAAGATGATGAAATCTTTTCAATTAAGAAACTGAAAAGAATGAGAGAAATATATATATATATATATATATATATATATATATATATATAGAGAGAGAGAGAGAGAGAGAGAGAGGGAGAGAGAGTTACATAGAAAGAAAGATGGAGGAATTTAAGAGATAATGAAGAAGAGAATATAGGGAAGAGAGGGGACATAGAGAAGAGAGAGTGTTTTAACGGTAAAAAAAAGAAACGGTAAAATTGCAATTAAAGTTGCAATTACTGTCAACTGACAGTAAATGTGCAAGAAATAGGACAAAATAGTATATTTGCAATAAATTAATAAAATTGTAGTATTTCTGATAAATTCTCTAAATAATATTATTAACCATGAATATGTAAATATATTGTTAGATATATTTGAGATGTCATGTCTAATATGATTTGTGTTTGGTTTTAGAACTTAATAACAGGACAAATCAGGACTTACTGAAATCAGGACTTACTGGAAGTCAGAACTTAATATCAGAACTTAAGGTCATATCAGAACTTAAGTACGGGAAGACTTTCAGATAAGGAATGAAGCTGATTTACAGAAGAAGATCGAGACTAAAACAATAGAAGATATGCATGGAAAGAGTTAGAGGACTAGAAGACTTGTAGAAGATATTTGATTAATATATTTTAGGAGACATAATTATATTCCATATCAATTAGAATATATCTTGTAACTGTGTACTATATAAACACAGACTTAGGGTTTACACTATATGTGTTATCATTATCGAGAAGATTATACATTGTAACCTAGCAGCTCTTAGTGATATTTGTTCATCACTGAGAGAGAACAACAGTTCTTATTGTAACAGATTTTATTCAATATACTTGATCGTTGTTACATACATGTGTTAAATTGATTTGATTGTTTAAACACTGTATTTAACCCCCTTCGACAGTGTTGTGTGACCTAACAAGTGGTATCAGAGCTTTTCTGTTAACACACATACAGTAAAGATCCAAACAATCATGTCTAAAGAAGCACAAACCCCAACTAAGCCCACCAAAACTCAAGAAACTCAAAACACTCAAACCCACAGTCGATATGAGACTATTAGGGTTCCCATACTGAGACCTTCTGAGTATCCCATATGGAAAGTGAAGATGGCTATGTTTCTGGAAGCTACAGATCCAGAATACCTTGATAGGATTAATGAAGGACCATATAAGCCTACCAAGCTCTCTGTTGCAGTTGCAGATCAACCAGCAAAGTCCATACCAAAGGAGAAAGGTGATTACACAGCTAAAGACATCTCATCTATTGCCAATGATGCAAGGGTAAGACATTTACTGCATAGTGCCATTGATAATGTCATGTCGAACAGGGTAATTAATTGCAAGACTGCAAAGGAGATATGGGATGCTTTGGAGACAAGATGCCAGGGAACTGATGCAATCAAAAAGAACAGGAGGGCTATACTCACTCACGAGTATGAGCATTTTGACTCAAAAGTTGATGAGTCATTAACTGACTTATATGACAGGTTTGTCAAACTCTTGAATGATCTGTCACTGGTGGACAAGGAATATGATCTTGAAGATTCAAATCTAAAATTCCTTTTAGCTCTTCCTGAAAATTGGGATTTGAAGTCTACTACCATAAGAGATAACTATGACCTTACTGAAACTACTCTTGATGAAATTTATGGTATGCTCAAGACTTATGAACTTGAGATGGATCAAAGGAGCAAGAGACATGGAAGAAAGTCAAGGATAGTTGCTTTTAAAGCTGAGGAGGAATCTTTTAAAGTGGTTGCCTTAAAGAGGGGCAAAGGAAAGGCTCTCATCATAAAGTCTGATTCAGAGTCATCATATTTTGATGATGATGATTCAGAAACTAAAAGTTTACCTGAAATGGATGCTGATGAAGAGATGATGCAACGGTGTGCTCTTATGGTGAAGGGTATCACCAAGATAGCCTACAGGAAATTCAGAAAGGGCAAGAAGTTTTCCAGGAAAGGTGAAAGTTCTGATAAGAAAGGATTCAAAAAGTCTGAAGGCAAAGGAGGAAAATATGACAGAGGAGACAACTCAAATGTCAAATGCTACAATTGTGGTGAAAGAGGCCACATATATCCCGACTGCAAGAAAAGAAAAAGTGACAAAGGCAAGGCACTTGTCATAAAGAAGAAAAGCTGGACAGTCACTTCAGATTCAAAAAATGAGGTGAACTATGCCTTGATGGCAAATGCTGATAGCAGCCCTGAAACTGCTGAATTGAAGGTACCTCAAACTTTACCTTTGGCCACCAATAAACTATGCCTCACTTCAGACTTTACAGTTTTTGCTACAAACTTAACAGGATTTACCTTTGGCTTACAGTTTCAGTTTATTGGCCACCGAAGTGCGATGGGGAGCAAGTGATGCAACATTGTGTGACAGTCGTGAGATTTCATTCCAACAAGTCGCAGAGTGTCCATTGATACTATACCCTTAAGGTTCGAACAAAAACCATCAGGTAACTTCATGCCAATCAAGGACGAGCAGACAATCTTTTTTTCTTTATGCAATAAGTTCCAAGATGCCATCGGTAACTTCTCTTTTTTTCCAGAATTTTTTGGTCTCAGCTCCATTCTTATTCCCATTTCAGCCATATCAATACGAACAGATTCTCTATCTTTTGTCTTCCCGGGAATATTTAGCAATGTACCGGTTAAAGCCTCGCATATATTTTTTTCTATATGCATCACATCGAGAGTATGGCGAACTGGCAAAAACTTCCAGTACTCAAGCTGAAAAAATATAGACATCTTTTTCCAAATTGGTCGAGGTTCCCCTTTTTTCCACCGAGGTTGGTTTTGTGTCTTACCATAAACATGGTCCGCTAGTGGTAGTACCCTTTCTAACACCTCCTCTCCAGTTAAAGGAATAGGTTCTGATAACTTCTCCATGGTGTTATCAAAGGCTGATTTTTGCCTTCGATATGGATGATTTCTGGGCAGCCATCTACGATGTCTCATAACCACCGTCTTTTTGTAAGTAGCCAACCTGGTAGCTTTTGTTTTATCAACACAAACTACACAAGCATTATATCCTTTAATGATGTTACCCGACAAGTTTCCTAAGGCTGGATAATCACTAATTGTCCACAATAAAATTCCTCTTAGTATGAAAGACTCTTTCTTAAATGCATCATAAACTTGTTTCCCATGCCACAATTTCTGCAAATCTTCTATAAGTGGTTGAAGGTATACATCAATATCATTTCCAGGCTGATTTGGTCCGGATATCAATAGACTTAGCATAATGTACTTTCTCTTCATACAAAGCCAAGGTGGGAGGTTGTAAATTGAAAGCAACACAGGCCATGTTGAGTGATCACTTCCTGGTCCATGGAAAGGATTAAATCCATCGGAGGATAAAGCTAACCGAAGGTTCCTAGCCTCTGCAGCAAACTCAGGCCACCTTTGATCGACATCCTTCCATGTCTTTGAGTCAGCCGGATGTCTAATTTTACCATCATTTTGTCGCTCGGTTTTATGCCAAGTCATGTCCTTCGCAATCTGAGCTGTATTGAACAAATTTCTCAATCTTGGTATCAATGGAAAGTACCACAGAACCTTAGCAGGGATCCCTTCCAATTCTTCTCCTTTCTTGTTTAACTTCCATCTAGATTCCCCACATATTCGGCAAATCGTCTCATCTTCGTCCCTCTCACCGCGGTATAAGAGACAATCATTCGGACACACATGTATTTTTTTCATAATCCATGCCTAAAGTACATAAAGTTTTCTTGGCTTCACCAAAAGATGAAGGCATACTGTTGCCTTCCGGAAGCATTGATGCAAGCAAAAGAAGGACATCGGAAAAGCATTTATCAGAAATACCATGTTTTGCTTTTAAATTATACAACTTGACTAAAGCTCTCATTTTTGTAAAACTCTCGCATCCAGGATAAAGTGGTTCATTTTCACCTTGAACATGATTCATAAAATCAGAAGAATCTAACGAAATATCCTCATCATCGATAATATCCTGCCCCATTCTCATGTTTGTAGGATCAACGGATGATTCCTGTTCAGAAACTACATGACTCTGTACATAATTTGACTCTCCATGCCATATCCAACACGTATAGGTTTGATCAATACCATATTGATAAAGATGATCCTTAACAGTCTGAGCATTCCAAGATTTACTATGAGCGCATCTTAAGCATGGACAACTAATTTTATTTTGTTTAAACCCATTCAGAAATGCAAAATTTAACAATTCATCCACTCCAAGTTTAAATTCTTGTGTTCTTCTATCTGCTTTCAACCAAGATCTATCCATTTTTACTCAACCAAGTTTAAACCCATTCTTTTGCTCAAATTCCACAAACATATATATTCCATTAAACTCGATATGGACCCTTATTAAAATTCTCCAAATAGATATGAACCCTAATTTCAAGTTCTCCAAATCGATATAAACACCAAATCCCCAAATTGATATGAATTCAGCAGAAACTTACCTGAGTTCAGCAAAGTGAAGTTCCCCTGGATTACTTCAGACATCAAAGAACTGAGACAAATATATGGTTAAGAAATGGTGTATGAAGGAGACAGTAAAAGAGGCATAATAAAACATAGATACTTCAGACAGACAATGATCACGTATAATAATGCTAGTCAAACTACTTTATTGCTAGTCAAAATTATTTACACTTTCCCCCTCTTTCCCCATGTTCCCACTTATATTTTTTTTGAAAAAAATAGAAATTTTCTTAAAGTAAAAGAATTTCGTTTCTTGGTTTATTTAAAACTCAGGACAATCGTTTCAACAATATTGCATTGTAAAAAAATGTAAACACAATGGTTTGTAGCATAGTTTATTTAAAATCTTGGACAACGGTTTCAACAATTTATCATTGTAGTAACACCTACAAACAAGTGTTTTTTCAATAAACCATTGTCGTATTATATCAACTTTTTCGACAAACACAAGGACTATAAATGATTTTGTAGGCTTCGAAGACATGCAACAAGAGGAACAATTGACATGTTAAAACTTACATTATTAAATATATATTTAAATATCACTAATTGTTTATGAAATAAATTACAAGTGTCTTCTTTTAATTTGTTACATTGTAATCATATACTATATGTGCATTCAGTGGTTACTTTCGAACTATATAGTCGATAACTCTATATAAAAAATTCGGGATTTGTTAAGTTTTTAAATAGACACTATATCCGTTACAAAAGTGAAACGAGTCATTTTAATGTCGACAAATTTGAATATTTCGCCTTTAATTTTTGTTAATTTTTGTTTGATCTAGGGTTATAGGGTTTAGGGTTTAGGGTTTAGGGTTTGGTGGAATAATTTTTTCTTACATAAGACAACGGTTTTTGCAATTTCCCATTGTAAGAACTTGTAAATTATTGTGTCGTCCTTATCATGTCGTGTATTCAAAATCCAAACACAAATACTAAATTATCGTGGTGTGTTAAAAATTATTGGGTGTAGCTTATATAAACAACTTTTTAGATACACTTAATTTATACATGACTTCGTTTACTTACTAATTCATTGCCTTTTTCTAATTTTTGGAAAATTACCTTCGGGCATGATACTCAAGATTCCTGGTATGTTATGAAATATTCCCTAAATTTTGCCAACATACCAGGAGAATATTTCATAACACACCAGGATTCTTGAGTATCATGCCCGAAAGTAATTTTCCAAAAATTAGAAAAAGGCAATGAATTAGTAAGTAAACGAGGTCATGTATAAATTAAGTATATCTAAAAAGCTGTTTATATAAGCTACACCCGACAATTTTTAACTCAACACGATAATTTAGTATTTGAGTTTGGATTTTGAGTACACGACATGATAAGGACGACACAATAAGGTACACGACACGAGATACACAACTGAGAAAATTCAAAATTATGAATTAATTAATATCGAAATTATTTAGAAAAAAATCAAAATGTTACTTCAAAATTTTCCCAATCGTAGATTAAGGATAGATTTAATAGTAACCGTTGTTTAAAAAATATTTAATATTCTCTTCTTTTCAATTAATTTCTAAAAATTATGAATAATTCACTCATCAATCAATTAAAATACACCGTTGGTTTGGTAAAATACTAACAATCCAAGCCGTTGGTTTATTCCCCAAAATTATTTCACTTCCCCCTCTTTTCATTTTCATTCCCCCCTTTTGTTCCCCCCTTTGTGATTTCTCTTTTCTTACCCGATAATACTTCATTCCCCTCTTTTATTTCTCTTCCATTTTCTTTTCTTAATTTCTAATCGAAGCAAATCTAAGAAAGGTACTTGCATGTTTTAATCTGTTCAGTTCTTGCTTGTTGTTGCATGTTACTTGATTAAGCTTGTTATGTTCAGTTCTTGTTTGCTCTTGCTTGTTCTTTATTGGTTATGTTCAATTCTTGCTTGTTCTTGATTTGTAATGTTTTTACTTGTTTGTTTTGATTCTTATGCTCTTCTGCTGTGATTCTTTTATATTTTGGTTCGATTCTTGTGAAACCCTCGTATGTTATGTAGTTCTTGTTGGATTTTTATAAAACTCTCATATGACTTGTTTCTTTGGTATTTTTTTAATTGTTGTTACTCGCTACTGATTTAAATGGTTCACTTTGATGATGTCTTGGTTAGTTATTAGATTTTGTTTCTCATAAAACCCACATTATTAGAGATTTTTTGCTGGTTAGATTTTGTTTCTCATAAAACCCATATAATTTCTTAGCTTGTCAAATCCTTCTTTATAATGGTTTGTGGTACACAGATTATGGCTCCTCCAAAGAAGAAGACACAAGCTTCTCATAAAAAAGCAAAGTCTTCTCCAAACAGAACAGCGATGAGAGTTGTGAAGGCTATAAGGAAAACACAATCATTGAACAAAGTTAACCCCTCTTGTTCTTCTCCTATATCTGTCAAGAAGAATCCGATATCTGAAAATTTAAAGAAGAAGTTGTCAAAGAAGAAAAAACAAGTGGATTCTAAGAAAAAGCAAGTGGATTCTAAGAAAAATCCAGAAATACCGGAAGGACTAAAACTATTGAAACGTGGTTGTGTCACGATGCACAGAATTCTGAGACGAAAGATAATGAATCAAAAGCTTACTGTGACCTTCAATGCAAAAGGGGAGCCGTATGGTGATGAAGCTGGAGAGATGCAGTCGTACATTGGAGTTTTGGCAAGGACCAAAGTCCCCATTTGGCATGATAGTTGGAAGCAAGTTCCTGAGCAGACAAAGAATAAAATTTGGGACTGTGTGCAGGTATAGTAAATTGTCTACACACACATGCCTATCTTTCTCTTTGATATTGGTTTTTTTCTTTTCTTTCTATAGATTTTGTTCATTCGTTAACTTGCATATTTGAATTTTTTTGTTTCTTATGTACGTAGATGGCCTTTATTGTACCTCCGACAGCAAGGAAACTGGTATGGGAATCCGCTTGTCAAAAGTGGAGAGAGTTCAAATCCCGGCTCACGACAGAGTACATCCTTCCACACCGGAATCAACCAGAAAAGCTCACTTTTCCTCCGGTTGACTACACGTTCATAGAAAAGTCGCACTGGGAGATGTTTGTTGCTGATCGTCTCGGAGATGATTTTAAGGTAAACTTTTTATTATTTTTATTTATTTATCAATTTCAATAATTGGATAGGTATTTAGCGTGATGTTTTAACCTTGTTGGTGCTTTTTTCTACAGAAAATTCATGAAGAACAGGTGAAAAGAAGCCGGATGAATGAGTATCATCATCTAATGTCTCGAAAAGGTTATGCCAACCTAGAAATGGAATGGGTTAGTGATGACAGCCTAAATCTACTTAGTCTTTTTATATACTTTGTGTGGTCAATATGAATTTGTATCTTTGAATCATTAATAAAATATGTCGTACATGCAGTTGAAAAAACATCCAGAAGAACCGATAGATCGATTGGATGCTTGGGTCCTTGCAAGGAAAGACAAAGATGGTAATTTTAAAAATGAGAATGTTAAAGAAAAAGCTGAGAAAATAGTAAGTTATTCATTTATATTTCAACCGAGAATATTCATCATAGTTCCAATTTGATATATAACTTCTTCTATACTGTGGTGTTTTTAGGAGTTGCTCAAGAAGAAGGTTAAAGAAGGGGAATTGGTAGAAGAAGGTAGAAATGATGTGTTAACCATGGCGCTCGGTAAGCCTGAGCATGGAGGCAGAGTACGTGGGCAGGGGAGCCACGTGAAACAGTCTATCTATTTTGATCTGCCGAGACAGAAAAAATCAAGGACTATTGAGGAGAGGATACATGAGGGGGTTAAAAACTTTATGGCTGAGGAGACTCCGAAAATTATAAAACAGAGAGATGCATTTTGGACTGCTGAAATTGAAAAGATCAGAGCAGAATTGAAAATGGCTAAAGGTATTGGTCAAAAGGGTAGCCCAATCATTACTTCCCAACAAGGAAGCTGCTCAGATTTAAAGGGCGTGCCTCAGTTCGTAAACGAGAATGATAGGAATGATATTGTGAGGAAAAAGCTGAACGTGGAATCTGGGGATGAAGGTTCAGATCATGGTGATGAGGAGAATGTAGAATGTTTTTCTAAGGACAATATTGGATATAAAAATATTGAAGAGGAGAATGAGCATAATGTTTTTTTCAAAGGTGAGGAGGCCTTTATGGTTGACGCTGATAATGAGTTTGTTGAAATTGAGAATCATCCTAAAGGGTTGAAGTTGGATGGTTTATCTGGTGTTTGTCAACTGGCAATAGGATCAGTAAGCAACATCGTAGCATATGGCCGGGTTGATGAAATCCCTCTTGCTGAAGGATGTGAGCCGACTCTTCACGGAATATGCCTTTCAAAGGAAAATGCAAGAGTGTCCATTTCTTATGCAATTCAAGAGGATGCTAAGATCCCATTTCCCGTAGGAGATGAAATTGTAACTGTGAAACAAGCAATAGGTTCTTTTATTGCATGGCCAAGGGATTTCGTGGTGGGGAACACAAGCAGTACCCAAGTTTTGTCTACTCCAAAGGTAAAGATTGATGATAGTGTGTGTGTAATTGATATATTTTGTTATGTTTTTACTGTGTTGACGTGCATGTTTTTATTTTCAGAATATCAAAAAGCGTGGTGCGAAGAAAGTTGGTTCCAAGAAAACAAAGAAGCATGTAGTGATAGAAACTGATGATGTGGAGGATGATCTTCATGTAGAGATGGGTGTAAATTATCCATCATCTTTAAAACGGTTGTGGATGTGGGCTAAGGATGCTTTAAGCGATGGAAGAACCGTAAGTTTTCAGTTATATGAACAAGCATTTGGTGTCACAAAGAAGCAGGTGATCTTTCTGCAAGATATACATTCCCTATGTGGTAGAGGTGAAATATCCGGATCGATCATTACCATATTCATTCAGTAAGTTTCCACGTACATTAGCTTTTTCAATTTGTTGTTAATTATCTTGAATTAAAAATGAGTGCATTCTTATTTTAATTGTTCTCTAAATAAAATTAAATTAGATTCCAACTATTGTTTAATTTGTTTACAGCTTCTTGTATGAGTTTTTGAGAAAGAATAAAATGACGAATATGATTGCTTTTGTGGATCCGTGTATTGTTGGAGCCATTGGTTGTGGCAATGCAGGGGAGAGGTCACGTGCGCTTGCCAACCGTTTTATGAATGCTAAGGAAGGACAATGCTTTCTTATTCCTTTCAATGACGTGTAAGCATTTCTCACTTTATAAGTACACTTCATATTTTATGATCTCATTAAGATGTTTAAGTACTTGTAATTTAATTTTCATTTTTTTTATATTTTTAGTGAATTTTAGAAATTTGTAGAATATATTTGTATGGATGGAACTTTAAATTTGGTAACTTGTAAATTAATTTGCTAACTTGTAAATTGTTAAATATATAATTAAATGAGATATAAGTAATTTATTTAATTATTTCTTCAAGTTACCTTTGGTTATTTTTGAGGTAACATCTAACTGCATAATTAAATTTCTGAAAGACACATCTTCTCATGCTTTGATAGGAATCACTGGTCACTAACCGTTGTTGTTCCAACGACGGAGGTAGTATACCACATGGATCCTCTTAAGCGTCGTATTGCAAGCGATGAATGGGTAGAAGTTGTTGATAAGTGAGTCAATATTTTTAATTGCTTTAGGTAATTTACGCAAAATGTTTTTTGTTGACTTGTACTACTTTCTAACAGTTCGATAAAGATGTACAAAGAGAGGCTGAATAAGGTGAATAAGGTTGCCAGGAAGAAAATTTGTTGGGAGAATATGGCGGTAATAATATTTTTTTATAATTTCTCATATATTGAAGTAAAATATGTGATTAATTTTATTTTCTATTTTTTTCAGGGAGTTCCTTTGCAGACAGGGGTCCGGGACTGTGGCCTTTTTGTCATGGGATATATGAAAGAAATTTGTTATGACAAAGAGCTTCAATTTGCAACTAAGGTATGATTTTTTCTTGTTTTTAATTTTAAATTACAACTTTATGTCGGATGGTACTTTATTTTCACTATCAACATAGTGGCTTACAAAACTGTCAAAACTTTATTTGATTTTCAGTGGATTCGTAGAGGCAATCTGGCTTACAATGAGGATGACTTAAACGTGATCAAGATGGACTTCGCCAAATTCTTCATGAAGTTTTATTCATGTTAAGTTAGTCTCGCGAATAGTTTATATGTAATTTGTGATGGTAAGATGAACTAGTTTAAGTTATATTGACGTTGTTGGTATGGTGTTTAAGTGGAGTTTTTCTGAACTTTTAATGGTTGTTGAAGTTTGGTGGATGTATGTACTTATGGTTGAAGTGGATCTTTGGTGTAGTTGGTAAATTATGAAGTTTATCGGATGTTATGGTATTTATCGCATGGTACATTTGGTTTTTGAATGGTTTGGTATTTGATTTTGCAATTTGTATTTGTAAAGGCTTTATTTATAAATAGAATAGGTATAGAACCATTGCTATGTTTGATAGACAATTGTTTAGTAAAATAAAAATATCTATTGTGCTAAGTTATACTAGACAACAGTTGGTACATAAGTAAACCATTGTCCTAAGCTATATCAGACAATATTTGGCACAAAAGTAAACCATTGTGCTAAAGATATTCGACAATGATGTTTTAAAAGGCATACACTTGTATGAACCAAACTTATACAACTGAATAGTAGAACTTAAACATTGTGCCTTAATGATTTGCACAATAGATCAAATTATTAACACCATTGTATGTACAAATCCTAACAACACTCTGGGATCACTACATACCATTGTTAGATTAGCTTCTAACAATATCTTGGTCATTACAAAAACTGTTGTGAGCATTGCTAAAACACAATACCCAAAAACAAAAAACTGTTGTCTAAAGTATGTCATACATTTGTTTTCTTAATAAAAACCATTGTGTAACTAGATGAAATAAATACATAAACCGTTGTAGGAGTCAATTCACATAACACTATTTTTAACTATTGTGCCTCTACATTGTTACAACGGCTAGAAAACTGTTGTTTGTAGAATATTAGAAAGGGTCATATCCGTTGTGTGAATAAAATGAGATAAAGGCTTTATATTCAGTTGTGTGATGTATTTGTTACAATGGTGCGTAACCATTGTATGAGTACCAAACACACCGCCCCCGGATAGACAACGAAATATTCATCTTTTAGACAACGGTGTAAAACCATTGTCTGATTCAATATTTCTTGTAGTGTTCTGAAAAGATGAAAGAGTCTAGGACATAAGTCAAAGAAAAGTCAACTTATGACAAATTAAAACAGGATAAACCAGCTGAAGTAAACATAGGCTTAATGACAAAGAAGCAGCTTAAGCATAAGCTGAAAGAGATTAGAAATGTCAACAAGCTAAAGGAAGCTAGGAAAAATAGGAATGGAAAGGAAGGTGTGAAAAAAGCAATAATTATATGCATGTTCCTAATGCTCCTAGAAAGAAATGTTATAACTATGGAAACACTAACCATCTTGCCACTTTTTGCAGGAAAAATAAAGATATAAACTCTTTACCTCCTAAATCAGGAGTTAAGAGTCAGTCTGTTAGGTTTAAACCACAAAATCCTTGTTTTCATTGTGGTAGTTTATGGCATTCCATTTATACTTGTAAGGAATATCATAGTTTGTACTATGATTATTATCAAATAAAACCTTCTTTGAAGAAAGTTAGTATTATTCCTTCTAGTGTAAAGTCTGATGCAAAGTCTGATATAAATTCTGATAAACAACATGTTAGCATTAACTCTGAAATTAAATCCACTGCAAATGCTAACAAACTTAAAAAGGCCAAAGGATCCAAGCAAGTCCGAGTCGTTAAAACTAACCAATAGTGGTCTTTGTGATTGCAGGGCAACAGGAAAAACATCCTAGTTCTGGACAGTGGATGTTCAGGACATATGACTGAAAATAAAGCCCTGCTATCAGACTTTGTGGAGAAAGCTGGCCCAGGAGTTTCTTATGGAGATGGCAATATGGGAAAAACTCTGGGATATGGCAATATCAATATTAGGAATGTCATCATTGAAACAGTAGCTCTTATCTCGGGACTTAAAAACAATCTGCTAAGTGTGAGTCAAATCTGTGACATAGGTTATCATGTGGATTTCTTTGAAGAACACTGTGAAGTTGTAAGGAATTCTACAGGCAAAGTAGTTCTGAAAGATTACAGGCATGGTAACATTTATGAAGCCAGACTTTCAACAAACTCTGATATTTCTGCAATCTGTCTGTTGAGTAGATCATCAATTGAAGAAAGCTGGAATTGGCACAAAAGACTCTCTCATTTAAATTTCAACAGCATAAATGAGCTAGTAAAGAAAGATCTTGTGAGAGGAGTGCCAAAATCAGTATTTGCTCCTGATGGCCTTTGTGATTCATGTCAAAAGGCAAAACAAATAAAATCTTCATTCAAGAGTAAAATTGAATCTTCAATTCTTGAGCCTTATGACCTACTGTATGTTGATCTATTTGGTCTAGTCAATGTCATGTCAATTGCAAAGAAGAAATATGCTATGGTTATAGTGGATGAGTTCACAAGGTACACTTGGGTGTATTTCTTGCACAAGAAGAATGAAACTGCATCTACTATAACTGATCATGTCAAACAACTGGATAAATTGGTCAAAGATTCTGTTAAAATAATAAGAAGTGATAATGGCACTAAGTTCAAGAATTCAATCATGGAAGAGTTCTGCAAAGAGCATGGAATAAAACAGGAATTTTCTGTACCTGGAACTCCAGAGCAAAATGGAGTTGTAGAAAGAAGGAACATGACTCTCATTGAAGCTGCACGAACTATGCTTGATGAAGCAAAGCTACCAACTTACTTTTGGGCTGAAGCTGTGCAGACTGCTTGTTTTACACAGAATGCTACACTCATAAACAAGCATGGAAAAACACCATATGAGATGGTGAAGAAAAAGAAGCCAAATCTGAAATACTTTCATGTATTTGGATGTAAGTGTTCTGTACTTAAGACTCATCCTGAACAACTGTCAAAATTTGATCTAAAAGCTGATGAAGGAATTTTTGTTGGATATCCACTTTCCACAAAAGCTTTCAGAGTCTATAATTTAAGAACAACGGTTATCATGGAATCTATCAATGTATCTTTTGATGATAAGAAGATTATTGGACTTGAAGATTCCAATGATCATGATCAGCTGAGATTTGAAAATGAAGATTTAAATTCTGATTCTGTAAATTATGATGACTTATACTCTGATCCTGTAAGTTCTGACGGGTTAAGTTCTGATGTCATTGAAACTGTGGTAACTACTGAAAGGGAAAATGCACATGTCCAGGGGGAGCAAGCTAATGATCCTACCACATCTCAAGTCTCTCAAGAAGCATCAGAACCTGTCACTGGCTCTTCAAGTTCTGATTCATCAAGATCTGATGAGCCAAATTCTGATAATTCTGAAAACTCTGATTCTTCAAATCCTGAAGGATCCAACTCAAATTCTGAAGTCTCAGAGAGCATAACTACAGGGGGAGCATCAGAAAATGCTGATGGAGACAGCATGGATCATGGGGGAGGATCCAATTCTAGAGAACAACTTCCATCTGCAAGGAAGTGGACTAAAGCACATACACCTGACTTAATAATTGGCGATCCTGAAGCAGGTGTCGGAACTAGAACAACAACATCAAATGAATGTCTATATCATTCCTTTCTATCTCAGACTGAACCAAAGAAAGTGGAAGAAGCTCTTCAAGATGCTGATTGGGTTCAAGCAATGCAGGAAGAGTTAAATGAATTTGAAAGAAATAAAGTCTGGACCCTAGTGCCAAGACCAAAGAATATATCCATTGTTGGCACAAAATGGGTGTTCAGAAACAAAACTGACAGTGATGGCATAATTACAAGAAACAAAGCAAGGCTGGTTGCTAAAGGCTACCCTCAATATGAGGGTATTGATTATGATAAAACATTTGCACCAGTTGCTAGATTGGAAGCCATAAGAATCTTTTTGGCTTATGCTGCTCACAAAAAGTTTAAAGTCTTTCAAATGGATGTGAAAGTGCTTTTCTTAATGGAGAATTGGAAGAAGAGGTATATGTTGAACAACTAATTTCCTAATTATGACTACAGACTTGACAAAGCACTTTATGGCCTTAAGCAAGCTCCAAGAGCATGGTATGAGACTTTAGCTCATTTCCTTTTGGAAAGTGGATTTCACAGAGGTACAATTGATAAAATATTGTTCTACCTCAACCATGGAAATGACTTACTTTTGGTACAAATATATGTTGATGATATCATATTTGATTCTATAAATGCCAAACTCTGTAAAAGGTTTGCAAAGCTAATGCAGTCAAGATATTAAATGAGTATGATGGGAGAACTTAGCTATTTTCTGGGACTTCAAGTCAAGCAAAATGAAGAAGGTACTTTTATCTGTCAATCTAAGTACACCAGAAATTTACTCAAGAAATTTGGAATGCAAGATTGTTCAACTGGATCCACTCCCATGGCCACTGCAACCAAGTTAGATAAAGATACTGGTCCATCAGTAGATATTACTAACTATAGAGGTATGATTGGCTCTTTACTCTATTTAACTACAAGTAGACCTGATATCATGTATGCTATCTGTCTTTGTGCAAGATTTTAAAGCTGATCTAAGAGAACCTCATCTAATAGCTGTGAAAAGAATTTTAAAGTACCTCAAGGGTATAGCTGATCTAGGATTGTGGTATCCTAGAGAATCAGATTTTAAGCTAATAGGTTACTCAGATGCAGATTTTGCAGGATGCAAAATAGAGAGGAAAAGCACTAGTGGAAGCTGCCAATTTCTTGGAGGCAGATTGGTTTCTTGGTTTAGCAAGAAACAGAAATCAATTTCCACATCAACTGCAGAAGCAGAATATATTGCTGCAGGAAGCTGTTGTGCACAGATTCTTTGGATGAAGAATCAGTTACTGGATTATGGGTTAGAATTTTCTAAAATACTTATTTACTTTGATAATCAAAGTGCTATTGCTATGACAGGTAATCCAGTTCAACACTCAATGACAAAGCACATCGGCATTAGGTACCATTTCATAAGGGAACATGTGATGGAAGGTACAGTGGAATTGTATTTTGTTCCAACAGATCAACAACTAGCAAATATCTTCACCAAACCACTATGTGAAGCTACTTTTACAAGACTGGTAAATGAACTTGGAATGGTTTTAAGTTCTTTCTCAAAATCTGCTTAGTTTTTATTCTCAAGCATCAGACTTTATGATCAGTGTTTACAGATTGTCTTATCTCCATGTAATCCGTGCTTAAATTGTAATACATTAAATACTGATTGTTATATGATGTGGATCTATATACTCTAATAGTGTTTTAAATGTTCTGTGACTATTCAATCCAATGAGGATAACTGTGCTAGATGTTGATCTAGTAGTCTTTAACATACTAGAAATCCCATGTTTGAATTAGTTGGTTATGTGAAAATTCATTAACACAAGCAAATTCTGATTTTGAGCTTAGTCAAATTTACTTTGTGTATCTTATTACTAAGTCACAAACTAGATTCTTGCTTTTTATCTGTCAAATTCTAATGTCAGTAAATCTTAAGGATGAACCACATGCTTGATAAGCCTCACTTATTTAAAAAAAAGGAAAGAAAATTGAAGTCATGTACTCCTTTGAGATCTTGAGTAAATATTTGGAAGGGAAGACCCAAGTGCATTGCTAGTATTAAGTTATATGCATTAGAAAAACATATAAATTTTTCTTGGTGACTTTTCACATTCTCTGATTTCTGGAGAAATACTCTGATAATAGCATTAATTCTGATAGCAGTTGTGACTCACTTACACCGAGAAGCCACTGTAAAAAGGAATTTCAAAAGATGCATAAAATGAGCACAAACAGTCGAGGTGGACTTTTGCATAAATTCATTCTATAGTAGACTTCATTATTAATGACATATTTTAAGCACTTTTCTTAGTTAGGCCTTATTTCTAAGAAGTACTGAAGTTTATCAGACTTTAATCTTTATATGATATTTTGCTACTGCACACACTTTCGCTCCATATGAATGATTAAAATTACTGTGGTGATTAAGTTGTTTTTGACAAACAGTTAAGTGTCATTTGCATAAATTCTAAGAACGAGTTCTAATGGAAATTCTGATGCTTAAACTTTGAAGAAACAAGTCAGTATTTGTATGAAGAATCACAGAAACAGACATTCACTTTTTGAGTACAGAAGCCATGTTTTGATGACCGTTAAAATCTGATAATATTCAAGTTCTGATATTAAATCCCAATGCAAACTCTGATGCTTACATGGAATTATTTATTTACTTGACTTATTTGTGGTATATACTATAACGGTCATATTTTATCAGAATATAATTAGGTGAGATAAAAACAGTTATAATCATTTAGTAAGTGGGAAGTGTGTTTTCCTTGAAACACTGCATGTGCATATTTATTACTGCTTATTACCCGTGCCCTCTAATAATGTTTTGACTAATAATATGCTACCAGGTGTCTAAAGTCTGTTCTGCTTCAATCATAACACTTGTCAAAAAGAGAGTATATATATGGGAGTTAAAAGATTTTATAATCTTTTCTCTCTCTAATATTCTCTGAAGTTTTTTCTTACAGGACTTTTATCAAACACCTTGTGCACACTCTATTTTCTCACTTATTTCTTATAGAAATGGCACCAAAAGACATAGTTTTCAATGGAGCTAAGTTTGTTCCTAACAACTACTCAGCTATTCTCTCTAAAGATGAAGCTCCATCAGAACTTCACTTCATCCAAGACTTTTTGTCTCGAAGTGAAATAGGCTATGCTTTGACCCAACCAGACACACTCTCAGGAACTCAAGTGCTGGAGTTTTGGAGGAGTGGTGTGTATGATGATGGTGGAGAAAATGGGTCCCCTAGTATCATCTTCACAACAGGGGAGGATGAATATGTGGTGACTGTGGCTACAGTTCGCCAAGCACTACAATTGCCAGAAAACTGCACTTATTCAACAGCTGAGGAGCCAGCTCTTCAACAGCTAATGGCCAATCTGGGCTATGAAAAGACTTTGGCAAAGCTTGGACAGTTGAAGAGACCCCACATAAGGAGGGAATGGAGTTTCTTCTTTGACTGCATCACCAGAACTTTTGCAAACAAATGTTCAAACTTTGATGCAATTCCTATCCTGAGTCAACAAATTGGGTATGCTCTGATTACTCAATCTCATTTTGATTATATTACTGCTGTACTAGGATTCATAGGGGATATGATGATAGAAGATAGAAATACTGTATATTTTGCTAGATTCTGTCAACTTATTTACAGCTTTTGTAACTCTGATGCACCCCAACTAGCAAGTGAGTTGATTTTACCATTTAAACTTGCTAAGAACATTTACTGACTTATTATCTACTGATAATAAGAAAACTGTTCTAAGACCCCTCCAAATTCCATAATCAGTCAAACAGTTTTTAGTAAACTCTGACCCAGCCACATACACTGCTAAATATCATGATGTCCAACCAACCCAACCTCCATCAGCACCTCCAACCACTACACAACCAACCACCTCTTAACCTCAACCAACTCAACCTACCATCAGAACATACTTTCAACCAACTCAATCTTCACAACAATAACCATCAGCACCTACCATCAGACCTTCATCTTCCAGGCCTAAGAGGCAAAGTCTGTTCCTCAACCACCACCAAAGAGAAGGAAGATGATTCTAAGGGATGAGTCAAATGATGAAGAAGCACAGGTTCATTCATCAGAACCTGTGATTGTGGAAGCTGAAAATGTGGTTTTTCAGAAAGAAATAGAAGCTGAAGGGTCAACCCATCAGAATTTAAATGAAGCTGAGGGTTCAGGTACTTTGAAGAGGAAAAGAACTGTAAGTTCTGATGATAAAACAACTCCTGCACAATCAAGGAGATTAAAGAAAATGAGAGTAAGAAGGCATATGGCTAAGCCTCCATCAGAGAATACTGAAGAAGCTGAGGAAGGGGATCAGGAATCTCTGATCTCACAACCAATTGTACTTGAAGCTTTGCCATCTCCAACTCAAGCTCAAGACACTGCTCAAGACACTACTCAAGATACTGTGCTCACACCTCCTGTCTCTCCTATTCATGACAAAGCTACAGATAATGTTGAAGAACAAGCTGCAAGTTCTGAAATAGCTATTCACAATCTGAATATACCAACTGTTCTTTACCAGGAAGCTCCAACAACATCAGCTCAACCATCTACAATCAATTCTCCTATTCTACAGGCTGAGATACCAACAACTCCTATTCTGGAGATAAATTATGATGATCAGAATTTAGATGAAGATGTTCCAGAATCTCCAGTTGCCTCACATACTCTTGTACTATCAGAGGATAATGAGTCTTCTTCCAGTTCTGAAGACAGTGTTTCAGTACATACTCCAGCTCCTATTCTTGGAAAGGAGGCATTGATCCAAAAATTTGTTGAACAGGATGCACCTATTCCTTGGGAAGATACTCACAGAGGTGTGGAGTGGACCAAGAAGTGGAATGAAACTGATTTCATTCCAAGCTCCAAAGTACTGACAGACCATATTGGAAAAGCTGATGAGTTGCTACAAATTCTGATTTCAAGATACAACTCAAAGTCACAGCTATGTCTACCAAAAATCTTCAAGGTCTTCACTCTGCTACTCATGAAAAGGTTGACAAACTTCTTGAAAAAGCTGAAAAGCTGGATATGGAGACCAAACTTGATAAAAAGAGGTTTATCATACCTATTTCTGAAAAAGTTGAAGCAATTAAAAAAGCTCAAGAGAAGCAACAGACCCAAATCACTGAGGTCCTACAGAATCAAGCTTCTCAAAAGGCTCAACTGGATGAAATCAATCTTCAGTAGAACTTCTTCTCTCTCTCTCCTACTACCTGATGATGCCAAAAAGGGGAAGAAGGTAGTTAAGTCCAAATGCACACCTACTCAAATATTGAAGAAGAAGGATGACAAAGGTGATGACCAGGGAAACTCTGATAAGAGTAGAGGTCATTAAAAAGATCAAGGTCAAGGGCAGAGCAGCAAGGTTTCTTCTAGGAAACTAATTACTGATGCAAACAAATCTTTCATTCAAAAGAAGACAAGTTCTGAAGCTGCTCAAACTCAAAATCTGATAGCAAGTGCTGATAATCAAAATCTGATATCAAGTTCTGATGAGCAAAGTTTGATGACAAAGCCTGATGTTCTGATTCTAGGTGGAAGTCAAGACTCTCAGAAGTTTATGCAAACTCTGAAGCTCAAGGGAAAGCAGACTACTGTTTACTACAAGGATCCCAAGATTCAGACACTTGATGAAGAAATTGGTAGAAGATTATTTCTGAAACATAATCCTGGAATGGATTTAGAAAATCTCAAGGAGGAAGAAGCTAGATTTAAAGCTGAGAAGACAAATCTAAAGTCTAAAGCTTCCGTTGCAAAGAAATGTCCAAGGCCTAAGGTAAAAGGCATTGTGATCAAGGAGAAATCAAATACTGAGGCATCAAAGCCCAAGACTAGATCACAGACTGAGATTGATCCCAAAGACAAAGGGAAGGGAAAAGTTGATGAACCAACCAAGTCACTGGAGATGAAAATTCCTCAAATCCTGATGACACCAGTGTGCAAAATGGTCCAAGTTACTGATGATACTCTTGCTGAAGATGAAGATGTTCAAACTCTGAAAAGAAGGAAGATTTCTGAAGAATCAAAGACAACCTCTGACAGTGCTCAAGTTGTTCAGAGTGAAGAACAACAAGCTACAGTAGAAACAACAAGTTCTGATAGAGTCATCAAGAAATCAACCTCTGACAGAGCTCAAGTTAATTTAGACAAGATGGAAGTAGCTGATAAAAAGAAACTTCTATAAAAAAATGTCCAACCATCAGATCCAAAGAAAAGATAATTGCTGTCTGATTTCATGACTATTGGGTTAAATGCTAGAGAACCAAGAGACAGGGCTGGACTAGATTCTGGTGAAGCTAAGATCAAAACAGGAGTTGAAGTTGCTACTAGAGATCCATTTCTATTAACTGACAGACCTCTTGAAGATGTTACACAGAAACACATTGATAAGGTTATCTCTGTTCAAGTGGTACTGGATGGTCATGACAAGCACAATGTCAAGGAAAATCTGATTCTATTTCTTGAAGATGGAAGGACATATCAAATGTCAGAATCAGATGTGCTGAACAAATCACTGAAAGAACTTCAATTCTTTCATTACCTTTTAGAGGTAAAGTCTGATATTACCAGGAGATGGTCAAATTTCATTATGAAGACCATAAGAGATAAAGCTAGAATTTCTGGTTCAAGGGTTACATAATTCATTCCTAATATAGTTGAAGATGATGGAAGTGAAATTCCAATGAAGAAGGATTCTACTAAGCATGAAGTGTTACTGAATGAGAAATGTCTGTGCTACAATGAAGATTCTTCTCATCCAAAGGTAATAAGACTGGGTGATGGTTTAGAAAAAAACCACATCTCTGCTTTAAGGACTGCAATCTACCAGATTGGAAGTCAAGATGAAGAGATGAACCAAGTCAAAACTACAATGGCTCAAGTCCTGAGGAATAAAGAAGAAAAGCTGATATCAAGCTTTGTTAAGAATCATTTTGGATTCAGATTGACTCAGTGAGATTGGTAAAAGCCACAAGGACTGTAAGTTGTAGTTAGTTATCTAGTTAAACTCTTATTGCATTTGTACTTAAGTGTTTTTGACATCATCAAATCTATTAACTTGTATATTTTGCATAATTTACAAGTTGAGGGAGATTGTTAGATATATTTGAGATGTCATGTCTTATATGATTTGTGTTTAGTTTTCAGAACTTAACAACAGGACAAATCAGGACTTACTGAAATCAGGACTTACTATAAGTCAGAACTTAATATCAGAACTTAAGGTCATATCAGAACTTAAGTGCGGGAAGACTTTCAGATAAGGACTGAAGCTGATTTACAGGAGAAGATCGAGACTAAAACAATAGAAGATATGCATGGAAAGAGTTAGAGGACTAGAAGACTTGTAGAAGATATCTGATTAATATATTTTAGGAGACAAAATTGTATTTTATATCAATTAGAATATATCTTGTAACTGTGTACTATATAAACGCAGAGTTAGGGTTTACACTATATATGTTATCATTATCGAGAAGATTATACATTGTAACCTAGCAGCTCTTAGTGATATTTGTTCATCACTGAGAGAGAACAACAATTCTTATTGTAACAGAGTTTATTCAATATACTTGATCTTTGTTACATACTTGTGTTAAATTGATTTGATTGTATAAACACTGTATTCAACCCCCTTCTACAGTGTTGTGTGACCTAACATATATATATGTTTAAAGTATTATTTATATTTATAGTAAATATAAATTCATAAATATATAAGAAAATATATAAGAATAATCAGATTTAACCCGGCTTTTTCGGGCTTTTAATCGGGCCAGTCCAAAGACCTGGCCGGGCCGAAGCCCTGACTTTTAAACGGGCCAGATTTTGCCTAAAAATATAGGGTCCGTCGAGGCCCTAAGCCCGAGCCGAGACCGGTCGGGCTTTGACCGGGCCAGGTTTGACTGGGTTTTGACCGGATCAGGTTGTGCCAGATTTTCGGGTCCATGCTTTTTGTGCATCTCTAGAACCTTAGCTGAGAAGTAAATATTTGAGTGTATTATAAAGCGGATAGCCGGACAGTGAAAGCAGTGTTCCCAGTGTGGTGCGCTTTTGAATCAAAACCGCAAATTAAATTGCATTTACAGTTTGTCAAAATTCTCAAATTGCGTCGTGTAAATATTAAACGGCGTAAAGTGCACCGCGAAAATATCGTGTGGTACAGTGAGGTTTGTGCGGTCTTAGCAGTTTAAAAGAATAAAGAAAATAATAAGTAATATTTTATTAAAAATTGAATTTATATGAATATTTATAATTAGAGTTCTTATGAAGTGAGACTGCTTATGGTCAAGGTTAGCGGACCTGTTAAAACTAATCTCATTCAACTATAATTGGGCCGATGGAATTAGGACATTTAAACCCGTTGATTAGTTGGTTAATTTTTAATTGGGCTGATTATATTAGATTGAGTCAAATTTTAGCTATTTAAAACCTTAAAAGCAAGTCCAACAGCTACTAGCACACTGTTGGACTTGCTCTAACATGGTCTAATTCATCAGTGTTAGAAAAGTTATATTTCGGGATTTTTGAAAAACCAGTTTGCTAACTTATATAGTCTATAAGTACTTTTCAACTTAGTATGACTTGTTAAGGTGAAATTTTAATTGTATTTTTTACACTCAAAACGTTGACATGCCGTTGTTATTAAAATTGTATCACATAAATAATTTTAAGAATTGTTTAAAACTATCATTTTTGAACATTTTAACTTTTTTCAAATTCTTGAAATATTGAATTTTCTTTAAATTTCCAAAGTCTAATACATTGATGACCTATAGATTAATTTTGTATAACTTGTTTTGTAATAGTTCTTTTAAGAATTTATTTAATACTAGTTAAACTAATATCAAATATAAAATTTATTAAATTAGAACCTGTAGATAATTGAGTCTGATAAAAATATTAAATTTGTACTAACTTAAAACGTGTGCGATGTATGAAATGCTTTTTATATTATATGGCTTTTGTATATTTAATTTAATAAAAATTTCAAGATTAAAATTTTGTCAATTTAAATTTTTAAATAATGGTTAGTTATGTCATTTTTGTTAGGTCACACAACACTATAGAAGGGGGTTGAATATAGTGTTTATACAATCAAATCGATTTCAACACAAGTATGTAACAAAGATCAAGTATATTTAAATAAACTCTGTTATAATAGAACTGTTGTTCTCTCTCAGTGATGAACAATATCACTAAGAGCTGCTAGGTTACAATGTATAATCTTTTCGATAATGATAACACATATAGTGTAAATCCTAAGTTGTGTTTACATAGTACACAGTTACAAGATATCTTCTAATTGATATAGAATATAATTCTGTCTCCTAAAATATATCAATCAGATATCTTCAACAAGTCTTCTAGTCCTCTAACTCTTCATGCATATCTTCTTTTGTTTTAGTCCAGATATTCTCTTGTAAATCAGCCACATTCTTTATCTGAAGTCTTCCCGCACTTAAGTCCTGATATATATCTTCTGACGCCTTAAGTTCTGATATTAAGTTCTGACTTCAGTAAGTTCTGATTTCAGTAAAACCTGATAAGTCATGTTGTTAAGTTCTGAAAACTAAACACAAATCAGATTAGACATGACATCTCAAATATATCTAACAATCTCCCTTAACTTGTAAATTATGAAAAATATACAAGTTAATCGATTTGATGATGTCAAAAACATTTAAGTACAAATGCAATGAGAGTTTAATTAGACAACTAACTACAACTTACAGTCCTTGTAGCTTTAACTAATCTTACAGAGTCAATCTGAATCCAAAGTGATTCTTGACAAAGTTTGATATCAGCTCTTCTTCTGCATTCCTCGGGACTTGAGATAGTGTAGCTTTGACTTGCTTCAATTCTTCAACCTGACTTCCAATCTGGTAGATTGCAGTTTTAAGTGCCGAGATATGATTTCTTTCTAAATCATCACCAAGTCTGATCACCCTTGGATGAGAAGAGTCTTCATTGTAGCACAGACATTTCTCTTTCAGAATCACTTCAAGTTTAGCAAAATCCTTCTTCATTGGAATTTCACTTCCATCATCTTCAACTATATTAGGAATGAATTCTGTAACCCTTGAACCAGAAATTCTTACTTTATCCCTTATAGTCTTCATTATGAAATTTGACCATCTCCCGGTAATCTCAGACTTTATCTCTAAAAGATAATGAAAGAATTGAAGTTCTTTCAGAGATTTGTTCAGCACATCTGATTCTGACATTTGATATGTTCTTCCATCTTCAAAAAATAGAATCAGATTTTCTTTAACATTATGCTTATCATGAGCATCCAGTACCACTTGAACAGATATAACCTTGTCAAGATGTTTCTATGTAACTTCTTCAAGAGGTTTGTTAGTCAATGAAAATGGATCTCTTGTAAGCACTTCAACTCCTGTCTTGATTTTGGCTTCTTAAGAACCTAACCCAGCTCTGTCTCTTACTTCTCTGGCTTTCAATCCAACAGTCATGAAATCAGATAGCAGATGGCTTTTCTTAGGATCTGATGGATTAACATTCTTTCATAGGAGTTTTCTCTTATCAGTAAATGTCAATTTAGTCAAATCAACTTGAGTACTGTCATAGGTTGATGTCTTGATGACTTGATCAGGATTTGTTGTTTCTTCTATAGCTTGCTGTTCTTCATTCTGAACAACTTGAGCTGTGTCAGAGGTTGTTTTAGATTCTTCAGTTATCTTCCTTCTCTTCAGAGTTTGAACACTTTCATCTACTGCAGCAGCATCATCAAATACTTGAACCAGTTTGCATACAGGTTTCATTAGGATTTGAGGAATCTTCATCTCCTGTGGCTTTGTTGGTTCATCAATTTTTCCTCTCCCCTTATCTTTGGGATCAGTTTCAACTTGTGATCTTGTCTTGGGCTTTGAACCCTCAGAATTTGACTTTTCCTTGATCACAATGCCTTTTGCCTTAGGCCTTGGAGGTTTCTTTGCATCAGAAGCCTTAGACTTAAGATTTGTCTTCTCAGCTGCAAATCTAGCTTCTTTCTCCTTTAAAGTCTCTAAATCCATTCCAGGATTATGTTTAAGAAATAATCTTCTAGCAATTTCTTCATCAAGTGTCTGAATTTTAGGATCTTTGTAGTAGACAGTAGTCTCCATTCCCTTGAGCTTCAGAGTTTGCAAAAACTTCTGAGAGTCTTTACTTCCTCTTTGAATTAGAACATCAGAACTTGATATCAGATTTTGAGCATCTACAACTTCAAAACTTGTCTTCTTCTGTATAGAAGATTTGCTAGCATCAGAAATTAGTTTCCTTGAAGAAACTTTGCTGCTTTGCCCTTGACCTTGACCCTTTCCCTTGCTAGGGTTTCCCTGGTCATCCTCATTGTCATCCTTTTTCTTCAGAATTTGACTAGTTGAGCATTTGGACTTAACTACCTTCTCCCCCTTTTTGGCATCATCTGGTAGTAGGAGAGAGAGAAGAAATTCTACTGAAGATTGAATTTCATTCAGTTGAGCTTGTTGAGAGGCTTGATTCTTCAGGACCTCAGTAATTTGGGCCTGTTGTTTTTCTTGAACCTTCTCAATAGCTTCAACTTTCTCATGTATAGGTCTGATAAACCTCTTTTTGTCTAGCTTGATCTCCATATCCAGCTTGATAGGGATAAATAAATCCTGATTACATAATTAATTATTACAGTTTGGGCTGCAAGGCCCAATAAGAAGATGTATGATATTCAGACCAGAAAGGTTAGCATGTTGATCAGGCCTGGTAGACCAGATAAGGCCAGATGGAATAAAGAAGGCCCAAAAACCCTGTATATTATTAATTAATTTCGTAATTAATTAATAAGGGAAAAATCAGCCATTGAGAAAAGTCCCGATAAGGATATAAATCCTTGCATATTAGCCTCAAGGGGATCTAAAAGGATAAGGAGTTAGTTTCCTACTTTCTAGGACTCCAAAGTCCATTCTAACTATGAGACTTGCCCACCAAGTCTCCTATACCAAGTCCAATTCAAGGACCCCCACATCTATATAAGGGGCCTCACCCCACAAATCAGAACTATTTTTTTTGGCTTGATTCTCTAATTCACAGAGATACGTAGGCATCTCGTAAAGGCAGAGTTAAGCTACGAAACACGAGAGCAGCCAAATCGAGCCTTGAAGCTCATATTCCTTAATACTAAATACAGCAATCATATATATTAGTTTTTAATCCATAACATTTGGCACCGTCTGTGGGAAAGCACAACAACAACCATGGCGAGAACATGGAGAACAATTAGAGCTCTGGAAGAAGGAACACCATCGGGGACAACCCAGGTGATTTCGTCAGCCGTGGAGATTCCTCCTCATTCAACTTATGCATCTACTCAAGGGGAAGCCCAGATAGGGGCAACTCAACCTCAGCCACAAGGGACGACTCCCCCGACTATTCAAGGTACGAATCCTCAAGTTCAACAAGTACATGTACCTGTGAATTCTCGACCTGTTGGGTATGAATATTCAACTGTTGTTACTACTAACCCCCCTTATGGGATGTCCCTTTACCCCGAGGTTGGAGGAAGTGGACATGCTGGGCGAAGTTAAGCACGAGGGCAATCGCCCCCCTATATACGAGGTTTGGCTCCTATCCCCGAAGATCGGGAATTTTCTGGTCCTTATACTGAGAGAGACTCCGAATCTTCAGATGATGAAGTGGCCCCAAGAAGGAGGCATCCTGGCAAAGAGCCGATGGCCGATGGAAGACAACGCCCTCAAAGCACCCAAGGGGCGAATCCCCAAGAAGTGCAGGAAAGAATCAGGGCTCATGAGGCTGAGATTCAAAGGCTGAGGCGCGACTTGGAGGCGCACCAGACCACCAGACCCCAGATGCCCCTAGGGGGAGAAATCCTCCTCCTGCCATAGACCTGGATGGTCCGGTACGGAGAAGGGCTGTTGTCCCAAGGACTGATCCAAGCAATCTTCTTCCCCTTGGAGATCCTGATGATCCTACTCCGCCCTTTACTGAAGAGATAATGAATGCCCATATCTCAAGGAAGTTTAAGATGCCAACTATCAAAGCCTATGATGGCACGGGAGATCCCCTAATCATGTTAGGATATTCTCTAATGCACTGCTGCTGCAACCCGTGAATGACGCTATTAAGTGTCGGGCTTTCCCTCAAACCCTGTAGGGTATGGCTCAAAGGTGGTATAGTCGCTTGCCCCCAAACTCCATTGGGTCATTCAGAGAGTTAAGTCAGGCTTTTATTAAGCAGTTCATCAGTGGGAGAATCCATGAGAAAAGTTCAGCATCTCTTATGAGTATTGTGCAGGGAGCAAAGGAATCCTTGAGAGATTACCTGAATCGTTTCACAAAGGAGGCTTTAAAAGTACCAAATCTTGATGATAAGGTAGCCATGATAGCACTGCAACAAGGAACTAAGGATGAGTTTTTCAAGATGTCCTTGGCCAAACGTCCCCGTGAAAACATGTTGCAGTTCCAGGAGAGGGCAGGGAAGTATTTCAAGGTTGAAGAAAGCATGAGGAAGACCGTAGTAAGTAATGAGCCCACTGGAGGCAAGAAGCGGAAAACTGATTTAGAGTATATTGCTAAGGATAAGTATCCTAGAACCGAACAAAATTCCGATTCAACCCCCAAGAAGGGAGGACCTGGGCAAAAATTCACTGAATACGCTAAGCTGAATGCTCCTAAAAGCCAGATTTTGATGGAGATCGAGAAAGATAGAGATATTCGTTGGCCTAAGCCCTTGAAGGCTGATCCCGCCAAGCTAGATAAGAGCAAGTATTGCAGATTTCACAAAGACGTTGGCCATGACATCGATGAGTGTAGGCAATTGAAAGATGAAATTGAGTTTCTGATTCGAAAAGGAAGATTGAACAAGTATATTGGAGAAGGAAGGGATAGAAACAACAACGTGAGAAGAAACTTCGATGACCGAAGGAGAGATCAAGAAGATCAGGGGCGAAATCCCCAACCTAGGGGACCGGTGATAAATTCAATTTTCAAAGGACAACGTCCACAAGGGCCTGTGATCAACACAATTTTTGGAGGACCAACTGTTGCAGGGTTATCTAAGAACTCCAGGAAAGCGTATGCTCGAGAAGTTATGCATATTGTTGGGGAAGCCCCGAAGAGGGCTAGGACAGGAGTAACAATGTCTTTTGATGATTCTGATCTGGAGGGTGTGAAATTTCCCCATGATGACCCGTTGGTCATAACCCCGATAATAGGGAACAACCCGGTAAGAAGGGTCCTTGTGGATAATGGAGCTTCAGTGGACATTTTGCTCCATGATACCTTTTTAAGGATGGGGTATAATGACTCCCAATTGACCCCAACCGACATGCCGATATATGGATTCGCAGGAGTGGAATGCCCCGTAGAAGGAATAATCAAGTTGCCCACAACCATAGGACAGGAACCAAGGCAAGCAACTCAGATGTTGGACTTTGTGGTGGTGAAGGCTAGTTCGACCTACAACGCTATCATGGGAAGAACAGGGATACATGCCTTTAAGGCAGTCCCTTCTTCTTATCATTCAGTTATGAAATTTCCGACTCGAGATGGGATTGGAGAAGAAAGAGGAGATCAAAAAATGGCAAGAAGCTGTTATATGGCCTCTTTGAGGGAAGATGGAGTCGGGGGGGGGGGCAGGTTCTTCCTATTGAAGATATGGATGTCCGAGAAAATGATGAGAAGAGAGGAAATCCAGCAGAAGACTTGGTTTCGATTCCTTTAGACCCCGAGAATCCTGAGAGAATGACTTTCATTGGAGCCACATTAGAGGAGCCCCTTAGAGGGAAGTTGGTGAAATTTTTGCAAGAAAATAGTGATGTGTTTGCATGGTCAGCAGTTGATATACCAGGCATAGACCCGGAGCTGATTACTCATAAGTTAAACGTGGATCCAAGTAGGAAGACAGTGAAACAAAAGAAAAGAAATTTTGCCTCCGAAAGACAAGAGGCTATAAAACAGGAAGTAGAAAAGCTCTTAGAGGCTGGTTTCATTTAGGAGATTCAATTTCCGGAATGGTTAGCAAACCCTGTAATGGTGAAGAAGGCTAATGGGAAGTGGAGGATGTGTATAGACTTCACTGACCTGAATGATGCATGCCCTAAAGACCATTTTCCATTGCCAAGGATTGATACTTTGATTGATGCCACTGCTGGACATGAGATGCTGAGTTTCATGGATGGATTTAGCGGATATAATCAGATTAAGATGCACAAGGATGACATTCCAAAAGTATCATTTATCACTGACTTTGGTGTTTATTGTTATCTTGTTATGACGTTTGGTCTTAAGAATGCAGGAGCCACCTATCAAAGGTTGGTAAATAAAATTTTTAAGGATCTTATTGGTAAGACTATGGAAGTCTATTTTGATGACATGTTAGTCAAGAGTCTAGTAAAGACTGATCATATAACCCATTTGAGGGAAGCTTTTGAGGTCCTGAGGTACCACAAGATGATGTTGAATCCTACAAAGTGTGCTTTCGGAGTAGGATCTGGGAAATTTTTGGGATTGATGGTTTCAAAGAGAGGAATTGAGGCTAACCCCGATAAAATAAAGGCAATCCTAGACATGGAACCACCAAAAACTGTTAAGGATGTTCAGAAGCTCACAGGAAGAGTTGCTGCGCTGGGACGATTCATCTCCAAGTCAGGAGACAAGTGCCTATCATTCTTTAAGTCATTAAAAAATATTAAGGACTTTGTATGGAGCGAAGAAAACCAGAAGGCTTTCGAAGAACTGAAGCAATATATGGCGCATGCCCCGTTGTTGGCCAAGCCAGTTTTGAGTGAAGTTTTATTCTTGTACTTGGCTGTTTCAGAGAGTGCCTTGAGCGCAGTGTTGGTTAAGGAGGAACTGAAAGTCCAGAAACCCGTATACTATATCAGCAAAATTCTGCATGGTGCTGAATTGAATTATTCAACTATTGAGAAATTTGCTCTAGCATTGGTAATGGCTTCGAGAAAGCTGCGTCCTTACTTTCAGGCTTATCAGATTGAGGTGCTAACAAATCAGCCACTGAGAAATATCATTCACAGTCCCAAGGCAAGTGGGAGATTGATTAAGTGGGCAATAGAGCTGGGAGAGTTCGATCTCAAGTATAAGCCGCGAATGGCAATAAAAGCCCAGGCGCTAGCTGACTTCGTGGTGGAGTGTACCATATCCAACCAAGAAGTCGGGGGGCAGGGAGATACCACACCACAAGACAAGGGAATCGATAATGGGGACAAAGAGGAGGATGATAAGGAGAAAGAATATTGGGTTCTCTATTTTGATGGAGCATCAAAAACAAACTCCAGTGGAGCAGGATTGGTTTTGCAAAGCCCTGATGGGTTCTTAATTGAGTATGCTATAAAGCTAGACTTCCCAACCACAAACAATGAGGCAGAATATGAAGCCCTGATAGCTGGCCTTGGCCTAGCTGGAACACTTAGAGTCAAAAACTTAAAGGTCCGTGGGGACTCGAAGCTGATCATATCCCAGGTAAAGGGAGAATTTGAGGCAAGGGATGATACGATGGCTAAGTATGTCCGCCTAGTAAGGGCTGTGATGACCCAATTTAATGAATGCCATGTTGAGCACATTCCAAGGGAAGAAAATGCTAAGGCAGATGCGTTATCAAAGTTTGCTTCATCTGAGATAGAAGAAAGTTCAGGAAGTGTGTACTTCCGTGTTTTAAAGACACGAAGCATAGATTTAAGCTTGTGGCTCCTATAGGCCTGGGGACGTCATGGATTGATCCCATTAAGGCTCACATTCAAATCGGTTAGTTGCCAAGCGATACAACTGAAGCACGGAAGTTAACTATTCGGGCACTAAGGTACTCTTTAATAGATGGGATTCTGTACAAAAGATCTTTCGTGGTTCCTTATTTAAGGTGTCTCAGGCCCGATGAGGCACGCTTGGCTCTTGAAGAAGTGCATGAAGGTATTTGTGGACAACACTTGGGGGGCAGGGCTTTGGCTCATAAGATAACTCGTTTAGGCTTTTACTGGCCAGAAATGATGGCTGATGCCAAAAAATATGTGAAGAAATGTGATCACTGTCAGAAGCATGCACCAGTTGTTAGACAACCCCCCGAGATGCTGACCTCTATCAACTCGCCTATTCCCTTTGCTATATGGGGGATGGATATCCTAGGGCCTTTCCCTATGGCCACGCCACAAAGGAAGTTTCTTATTGTAGCCATTGATTATTTCACCAAGTGGATTGAAGCCAAACCCTTGGCCAATATCACAACTAAGCAGGTTGCACAATTTCTGTGGGAAAACATTATGTGCCGATATGGAATTCCCCGTATCCTAGTCACCGACAATGGAACATAATTCAACAACGAGGAATTCAAGAAATACTGTGAAGAAAATGAGATTGAGTTACGGTTCACCTCTGTGGCTCACCCGCAAGCCAATGGGCAAGCTGAGGTAGCAAATCGAATAATCCTGGATGGACTAAGAAAGAGGATCGAGAAGTCAAGAAATAATTGGGTGGATGAGATACTTCCCATATTATGGGCCTATAGGACTACCTGTAGAGTCACGATAGGAGCAACTCCCTTCATGTTGGCATATGGGGCAGAAGCAGTAGTTCCCGTGGAGATATCACATTCCTTTCCAAGGATTCAGGCTCTCAATACAGAGGAAAATGAAGAAGGACAGAGGTTAGCCCTGGATCTAATCGATGAAGTGCGAGATGGGGCACATGCAAAGATAGTAGAATATCAGAAAAAGGCTTCATTCTACTACAACCTAAAGGTTAAAGAAAGGTTTTTCAAACAAGGTGACCTAGTCTTGAGAAAGATAGAAGCTTCTGGTGTAGGACAGAAAGGAAAGCTTGCCCCGAATTGGGAAGGGCCGTACAAATTCAAGAGCGTTCAGGGTAGAGGAACCTACAATCTGGAGACTATGGATGGTTTTGAAGTCCCGAGAACCTGGCATGCACAAAACCTGAAGGTTTACTATGTGTAAGATAGTCGAAGTACGATTCTCACTTGTCATTATGACAAGTAGGTTTAAAAGCACCTTGAAGCTTTGCTTGCGTAGGATTTTATATTCCAGTAGAATTTACATTGTCTAGTTATTATTGATTAGGGTCGAACCCATGCTATGTAAGGTTTTGGAAAACCAGACTTCATATTAAAGAGTTTGAAATTATTTCAACCTAAGGATGTTTAAAGTTGTGATAATACCTTGTGTGGTGCACGTTGCACAAATCAAAGGGACAATTAGTTCAAATGCATATTAAGTATTGGAAAGATAAAGTAGAAAGAGGCAAGTAAGAAAAGCAGCATATAAAATAACCCCGAAGGGTAACAAGTTCTGACATAAACAAAGTTCACATATTGTCTAAAAAGAAGATATACATAAAAAAACTTAGGCCTCGGAAGGCTGGGATTCTTCGGAACCACTATCCGAAGTCTCCTCGGACGTCTCAGTCGTCCCCTCAGAAGTCCCCGTAGAGGTTCCATCAGAACTACCTTCGGATGCTTTGGATGATGCGTGAGACACTGGATTCTGAGGCGCAGCCCTTGGAGGCTCTTCCACCCTGACCTTCTTCACAGCAGGCTCAGAATCTTCTTCAGAAGAAGTCTCCTCCTCCCCAGAGCTGGACTCGAGTTCTTTCCTCTTGTGGCCTTGGCTCCCTGAAGGGTCGTCTTTGATCAGATCAGCGAGCTTGTCAGTAACACCCCCAAGCTCTGGAACTCGCACAGGGCAAGGAAAGGAGGACTGCTCGAGGACTTCTGGAAATTCATCTTGGATGGCCTCCACAGCAACATCCCAGCCTTCTTTATAGCTAACTGGGTGTAGGAGAGCATCGTGCTCCACCATCAAGTCCTTGAACTCCTGAGTGTCCATCCAGCCGTCAAAGGCTTTATCCTTCGGAGCCTTCAGGATAACATTTTCAGCCCGGGCCATTTCCAGGTCAGATGTGGAAGAGGCAAGTTGAGCTTCAAGGGCCTCTATTCTCTGGTTGGCCTCCTCCAACTTCTTGTTAGCGTCCTCCAGGCCAACCTTCCAAGCCTTGGCTTGATGAATTGCCCCTTAAAAGTGGGCGTTAGCCTACAAGAGAAGCAGCAAAAGTATGAGAAGAAAATTAAAAAGGGCAAGTATGAAGGGCATAGGAAAAGGACGTACCATCGCTAAATCCTGGGCTCCGAAAAGCTCGTTCCCCTCTAAGTCCTGTTGAAGGACAAAGTCTTGATAGTCCACCGGGGAGATGGAATGCTTAGACCATTCCTTGGCAAGCGCCGTGCTGCCAACGATTGAATCCTTACCCCGGATCCCCCAAGCAGGTTGAAAATAGGCCCCTGGCCTCTGCTTGGTGCGCAAAACTTGGCTGGGGCCTTCCTCGCCTGGTTCCATTGCTTGGAGGAGGAACTCAGGGAAGCGATCACCAAGGCGCGGGTCTTTAAAGACCTTTCCAGCCCGCTTCATCCTGGTTGTCTCCAGGTCTTTAGGCTTGGTAGCCTCCTCAATCTTCTCAGCCACTGTAACAAGTGAGATAAGTAAGTTGAAGAATCAGCGGAATAGAAAATGAAGGAAAAGAGATATAAGGAAGGAAACTTACTTTTCTTAGGGACGGAAGAGAGGCCGCGTTCTACAAGAACGGTCTCTCGGATAAGGTCCCAAGAATGGGAAGTCCCATTATCTTGCGTAAGGAGGTTGAAAGCTCTAGCCTCCTCCTCAGACAAAGTTATATCGTTTGGGCTCCCATCGACGGCAAGCCCAAAGGACGATCGAAATAGGGTGCCCCAATCTCCACCCTCCCAAACGACAAATAAAAAATCTTTCTTCCACCCCAAGTTGTTGTCAGGGATGGACTTCCCGTTCACAATGTGGGGAATAGTAGGGCGCTGGTTTAGAGAAACCCAACCCGGACTTTTATCAGGGCTGTTTTTGAACTGGAAAATCTTTCTGAAAACGGCAACGGAAGTGGGGACATTGTGCTTGGCACATTGTGACAGATAGCACAGAATAAGCCTCCAAGAATTAGGGGGGAGTTGGCAAGGGCTGATGCCCACATCAGCCAGTAAAAGATGAATGAACGGATGAAAAGGGAGTCTGATACCTACCCTTAGAGTATCCCTATAGACGCATAATACGTCCTTCTTCCACTGGCAGGCCCTATCGGCCAGACCTGCAAGAACCAACTTAAAAGGTTCCTTGATTTTGAAGTAGCTGCTCAACTTTTCTAGCTCCTTGAGATCCCGCAAAGCACTAATATGGTCGTGCGCGTCCAGATGCGCATCAGACGGGTACTCGTCCCCTCGAGTGTTGATCATGTCGATTAAGGAAGTGTACCTCGATCGAATAGGGAATTCATTGGACTTTCTAGCCACATTCATCTTGGCCAAGCGAGTCATTTTCTTGTCAGCCATCTGAAAAAAGGGCACATAGACAGGTTATCTTAAAAGGGCACACAATGGAAAAGTAGACACAAGAAGTAAAGGGAAGGATTTTACCTGAAGAAGCGCTCCTAAAAAAGGCTTTGAGCTCCGACTTGCTGTTATTGCTCTGAGAATCTTAGCAGGAGGAGAAAGAAGAAAAACTTAGAAATGAGAAAGTGAGCAGTAGTAGCCTCTCCTCACTCCTTTATATAAGAGGAAAAGGGAAGTTGAAGGGACAAAAGCCCATTAAGGATAGAGGCCCAAAGAAAAAAAAGCCCAGAAAAGGGAATATTCCATAATATTCCAAGGAATTCTAGAGAATTCCAAATCAATAAAGAGGCCCAGTAAGATTTAAGGCCCAATAAAGAGGCCCAGTAAGATTTAAGGCCCAATAAAGAGGCCCAGTAAGATTTAAGGCCCAATAAAGAGGCCCAGTAAGATTTAAGGCCCAATAAAGAGGCCCAATAAGATTTAAGGCCCAATAAAGAGGCCCAGTAAAATAAGGCCCAATAAAGAAGGCAAGGCCCAAATCCAATTAGGATTTGGAAAATGCAATACCCTAAATTGTAGCCCTAAAAGTTGTAAGGCCCAATGAAGAAGGCTAGTGGAAGACCAGAATTCAGGTCGAGAACCAGGTCGTGAATCCTGCCCGAAATCTTTCGAGCAGTCACCCGAAAATAACGGGTAAAAAAGACCAGAATTCAGGTCGAATTCCAGGTCGTGAATCCTGCCCGAAATCTTTCGAGCAGGCACCCGAAAATAACGGGTAAAAAAGACCAAGATTCAGGTCAAAATCCAGGTCGTGAATCCTGCCCGAAATTTTTCGACCAGACACACGAAAATAACGGGAATAACAGGACTGGATTGAGGTCGAAGCTTCGACCAGGAATGAGGTCGAAATGAACCAAGCATTTTTCAAGAATGGGGTTTAAAAACCTAGACTAAAACCCATGTCAAAAATCGACTAGGATCCTGGTCGAAAACCAGGTCGTGAATCCTAGTCGAAATCCTTCGACCAAGAAGCATGAGAAATAGAGAATTTTCGAACATGATTCAGGTCAAAACATCGACTAGAATCCTGGTCGAAATCCTAGTCGAAAAGCTCAAGACCAGGAATCGAAAATGGGTAAGTTTTCGACCTAGATCTAGGTCGAAAGTTCGACTAGGATCCTGGTCGAATTCCAGGTCGTGAATCCTAGTCGAACTCCTTCGACCAGGATTGCATGGCTGACCCATATTTCGACTAGGATCCAGGTCGAAATTTCGACGAGAATCCAGGTCGAAATTTCGACTAGGATCCTGGTCGAAAAAGGGCTGGAAATCTGAAAAATCCTAGAAAATAAGGAAAATCCCAGAAATTAAGATAAAAATCCAGAAAAATAAGGATAAATTCCAGAAATTAAAGGAAAAATCCAGAAAATTAAGAAAAAAATCCCGGAGTCAAGGGAAAAATTTCTGGAAATTAAGATAATTCCTGAATAAAGGGAATAAAAGTAAATCGTTGTAAACGTGTAGGTCGCTCCACACTTTACGCAAAATGATACCCAGTTAGGGAATAAATGAACTTAACTTTCGCGAAATCTTATACGGTTTCTCAAAAGTTGAGGGGCAAATGATAGGGATAAATAAATCCTGATTACATAATTAATTATTACAGTTTGGGCTGCAAGGCCCAATAAGAAGATGTATGATATTCAGACCAGAAAGGTTAGCATGTTGACCAGGCCTGGTAGACCAGATCATGCCAGATGGAATAAAGAAGGCCCCAAAACCCTGTATATTATTAATTAATTTTGTAATTAATTAATAAGGGAAAAATCAGTCATTGAGAAAAGTCCCGATAAGGATATAAATCCTTGCAGATTAGCCTCAAGGGGATCTAAAAGGATAAGGAGTCAGTTTCCTACTTTCTAGGACTCCAAAGTCCATTCTACTATAAGACTTGCCCACCAAGTCTCCTATACCAAGTCCAATTCAAGGACCCCCACATCTATATAAGGGGCCTCACCCCACAAATCAGAACTACGTTTTTTGGCTTGATTATCTAATTCACAGAGATACGTAGGCATCTCGTAAAGGCAGAGTTAAGCTATGAAATACGAGAGCAGCCAAATCGAGCCTTGAAGCTCACGTTCCTTAATACTAAATACAGCAATCATATATATTAGTTTTTAATCCATAACACAACTTATCAGCTTTTTCCAGAAGTTTGTCAACTTTTTCATGAGTTATGTAGTGCAGACCTTGAAGATGTTTAGTACTTAGAGCTGTGACTTTGAGTTGTGTCTTGAAATTAGAGTTTGTTAACAACTCATCAGCTTTAGCAATATGCTCTGTCAGAACTTTTGAGCTTGGAATGAAATCAGATTCATTCCACTTCTTGGTCCACTCAACCCCTCTGTGAGTTTCTTCCCAAGGAACAGGAGCTTCTTTTTCAATAAACTTTTGAATTAATGCCTCCTTTCCAAGAATGGGAGCATTTACTGGAGCACTGTCTCCAGAACTTGCTAACATCTCCTCATCTTCTGATAACACCAGAGTTTGTAAAACTGAAGGAGATGTTGTAGCAGCTTCATCTAAATTCTGATCTTCAGGTTCCAGATCCAGAATTGGTGTAGATGGTAACTCATCCTGTAAGATTGGAGAATTAACAGTAGATGGCTGAGCTGTAGTTGGAGCTTCCAAATAGAGCATAGTTGGAATGTTCAGCCCGTGGATGTCAATCTCAGGACTTAATCCTTAATCTTCAACTGTTGTTTCTTTAATTGGAGAGACATGAGGTGTAATCACTATTTCTGGAACAGTGTCTTTAGCTTGAGGTGGGAATGGCAAAGCTTCAATTACAACAGGTTCTGATGAGATCAGAGATTCCTGATCCCCTTCCTCAGCTTCTTGAGTATCCTCAGAATGAGGTTGTGCCAAATTCCTTCATGCTCTCTGTTTCTTTGATCTCCTGGATAATGAAGGAGTTTCCTGAGCAGCATCAAAACTTATAGTTCTTTTCCTCTTCAAAATATCTGAACCCTCAGCTTCAGTCTTTTTCTGATGGGTTGACCCTTCAGCTTCAACTGTCACATGTTCTGATGCATGAACCTGGACTTTCTCCTCTTCTTCATCAGACTCATCCCTTAGTATCATCCTTCTTCTCCTTGGTGGAGATTTAGGAACTGATTTTGCTTTTGAAAGTTTGGGTCTTGATATTATAGCAGATGGTTGTGGGTGAGAGGATTGTGCTGGTTTGAAATATGTTCTGATGGTAGGTTGCGGTTGAGGTTGAGAAGTTTGAGCTGTTTGTGTAGTGGTTGTAGGTGCTGATGGAGGTTGGGATGGTTGTACATCAGGATATATGGCAGTATAGGTGTTTGGATCAGAGTTTACTAAGACCTGTTTGACTGATGGAGGAATTTGGAGGGGTCTTAGTACAGTCTTCTTATTATCAGTAGATAATAAGTCAGTGAAAGCCCTTTTTGCAAGTTTAAAGGGTTCAATTGTCTCACTAAAATTCTGAGGTGCATCAGAACAACATAAACTGTATATAAGCTGACAGAATCTAGCGAAATAAACTGTGTTTCTATCTTCTATCATCCTATCACCTATGAAACCTAAAATAACACTTGCATAATCAAAATGTGTTTGATTCAAGAGAGCATACCCGATTTGCTGACTCATTTTGGGTATAACATCAAAGTTGGAGCACTTGTTGGCAAAAGCTTTTGTGATGCAGTCAAAGAAAAAACTCCACTCCCTCCTGATGTGGGGTCTCTTCAATTGTCCCAGCTTTGCAAAAGACTTTTAATAGCCCAGATTTACCATCATTTGCCGAAGGGCCGGCTCCTCAACTGATGAACTGAAAGTGCAGTCTTCTGGCAAATGTAGTGCTTGTCGAACAGTTGACAAAGTCACCACATGCTCATCCTCCCCTGTTGTAAATATGATGCTTGGGGACCCATTTGCACCACCATCATCATATACTCCTGACCTCCAAAACTCCAGAATTTGCTTCCCTGAGAGAGCCTGGGGTTGGGTCAGTGCATAGCCTATTTCACTTCGAGCAAGAAAGTCTTGGACACAATGAAGTTCTGAAGGAGCCTCGTCCTTAGAAAGAATAGCCATGTAATTATTAGGAACAAACTTGGCTCCATCATAGATTAGATCTTTGGGTGCCATTTCTGTAAAGAAATAAGTGAGAAAATGTTTGTTTGCAAGGTGTTTGATAAAATGCCTGTAAGAAAAATGGCTTCAGAGAATATTAAAGAGAGAGAATAAAAGATATTAGAGAATAAGAAAAGTAGGTAAAAGATTGTAAAATCTTTTAACTCCCATATATATACTCTCTCCACTCAACAGCTCTTTTTGGAAGTAAAACAGACACTTTACACCTGTTAGCCAGTAAATAGTTAAAGCAGTAGTTAGTGTGCACGAGAAATAAACAGTAATTATTGTGCACATGCAGTTGTCAAGGCAAACACGTTTCCCACTAACCAAATGGTTATGACTGTTTTTATCTCACTTAATTATTTTCTGATAAAATATGACCGTTACAGTAAAACCACAAATAAGTCAAGTAAATAAATAATTCCACGTAAGCATCAGAGTTTCCATCAGGATTTGCATCAGAACTTGACTATTATCAGAATTTAACGGTCATCAGAAAATGGCTTCTGTAATGAAAAAGTGAATGTCTGTTTCTGTGATTCTTCATATAAATACTGACTTGTTTCTTCAGAGTTTAATCATCAGAACTTGTCCTCAGAATTTATGCAAATAATACTTAACTGTTTGTCAGAAACAACTTGATCACCACAATAATTTTCATCATTCATATGGAGTGAGAGTGTGTGCATTTGCAAATGATCAAATAAAGATTAAAGTCTGATAAACTTCAGTACATCTTAGAAATAAGGCATAACTAAGAAAAGTGCTTAAAATCTGTCTTTAATTTTGAAGTCTACTATAGAAATTTATGCAAGAGTCCACCTCAACTGTTTGTGCTCATTTTATGCATCTTTTGACATTCTTTTTATAGTGGCTTCTCAGTGTAAGTGAGTCACAACTGCTATCAGAATTTATGCTATTATCAGAGTATTTCTCCAGTAATCAGAGAATGTGAAAAGTCATCAAGAAAAAATTATTTGCTTTTCTAATGCATATAACTTAATACCAACAATGCACTTGGGTCTTCCCTTTCACATATTTACTCTAGATCTCAAAGGAGTACCTGACTTCAATTTCTTTTCTTTTCTTTTCTTTAGATAAGTGAGGCTTATCAAGCATGCAATTCATCCTTAAGATTTACTGACATCAGAATTTGACAGATAAGAAGCAAGAATCTAGTTTGTGACTTAGTAATAAGATACACAAAGTAAATTTGACTAAGCTTAAAATCAGAATTTGCTTGTGTAATTGATTTCCACATAAATAACTAATTCAAACATGGGATTTCTAGTTGGTTAAAGACTACTAGGTCAACATCTAGCACAATAATCCTCATTGGATTGAATAGTCACAGAACATTCAAAAAACTATCAGAATATATAGAATCACATCAGATAACAATCAGTATTTAATATATTACAGTTTAAGCACAAATTACATGGAGATAAGACAATCTGTAAACACTGATCATAAAGTCTGATGCATGAGAACAACAACTAAATAAATTTTGAGAAAGAACTTGAAACCATTCCAAGTTCATTTACCAGTGTTGTAAAAGTAGCTTCACATAGTGGTTTGGTGAAGATATCTGCTAGTTGTTGATCTGTTGGAATAAAATGCAATTCCACTCTACCTTTCATCATATGTTCCCTTATAAAATGGTACCTAATGCTGATGTGCTTTGTCATTGAGTGTTGAACTGGATTACCTGTCATAGCAATAGCACTTTGATTATCACAATAAATGGGTATTTTATAAAATTCTAACCCATAGTCCAATAACTGATTCTTCATCCAAAGAATCTATGCACAACAGCTTCCTGCAGCAATATATTCTGCTTCTGCAGTTGATGTGGAAACTGATTTCTATTTCTTTCTAAACAAAGAAACCAATCTGCCTCCAAGAAATTGATAGCTTCCACTAGTGCTTTTCCTGTCTATTTTGCTCATAACCGACGGATGATGATTTTCATCAATCGACGGATAACACTTTTTGTTATCCGACGGATGATCCTCATCATCCGTCGAGTCTACATCTGTTAGCAGACCATCTACCAAATTGGGTTCTAGTTTCTCTTTGTTCTTTTTCCATGCTTCATCACAGAAGGACTCGATTCCTTGAACTTTGGCGATTTGAGCATGGACATCCATGGATGTTTTCCATGCCTTAATCACCTCTTGTTCACGCTCGAGCTGCTTCTTCAAAATTTCTTCCTTTTTCAAGGACTCAGTTAATTCCTCCTTAGTAATCTTACACTCAATTCTTAATTTCTCAAAATCAATAAATTGAGACTCAAGCACATTATTCCTCTCACTCAAAAACAAATTGTTTTATTTGATTTTAGCATTTTCTTTAGTAAGAGACTTAAGTGTAACACGCAAATGATATAACTCTGTAGACATGTCATTAATGGTATCATTACACTCAGCTTTAGATAAATGTGCAAGGTTTGTAGTAATTACCTATTGCTTGAGGAACTTGTCTCTTCTCATCAGACCTGGCCATTAGGGCTAGATTTACATAGCTGACATCTTCATCTTCATCCAGACCATCTGCTGCCCAGTCATTTTCTTGTGTAATAAAATCCCTTTCCTTTTCCTTGAGTAGATCAAAGTATTTTTGTTTATAATCCACAGACTCAAACCTTTTTTTACTGGAATCTCACTTCCTACACTCACCGGCAAAATGCCCTGCCAAGCCACATTTGAAACATTTGAATTTTGATTTATCCACCATGTTTCTATTTGGCTTGGCTGCTCCAAAGTTCTTTTTGAACTTGAGTTTGGCAAATCTCCTGGAAAGAAATGCTAGGTGCTCATCAATGTACTCTATGTCATCCTGGCTCAAAGAATCTTCACATTCTACTACAAGCCCCTTGAACTTGTTCTCATAGACCCTTAAAGTTGATTCAACAGCTTCCATCTTCACTTCCTTCTCCTTTTCCAACTCAGCAACTAGTGCAATGGATTCTCCTTTCTTCTTTCCTCTTTCCATTCTTTCATCCTGCTCTATTTCAAGCTCATAGGTTTTCAGGATGCCATACAGTCTCTCCAAGGTAAACTTCTTATAATCCTGTGAGTTTCTTAATGAGACTGCCATTGGTTTCCATTCCTTTGGAAGAGATCTAAGAAATTTCAAATTGGAGTCTTTTATCTGATAGACCCTTCCATGCAACTTAAGAGTATTTAGTAGTTTTTGGAACCTATTGAAAATGTCAGTGAGTGACTCACTTTCTTCATTATGAAAATGCTCATATTGCTGAATCAGGAGCTGCATCTTATTTTATCTAACTTGCTCAGTGCCATCACAAATGATATGTATTGTATCCTAAACTTCCTTGGCAGTTTTGCAGTTGATAATGTTGTCAAACATATCTCCATCAACTCCATTAAACAGGATATTCATGGCCTTTTTATCCTTCCTGACTTGTTCAATGTCAGGGGCAGACCATTCATGCCTTGGCTTGGGGACTGATGACTCGTTTCCTGTTGCATCTCTCATTGGAACATGAGGGCCTCTTTCTATGCAGTCCACATAGGCCTCATCTTGAGAAAGCATATGAAGATGCATCTTTACCTTCCGATGATGGTAATTATCTTTATCCAGAAAAGGAATCTTGACTCCAACATCCTTCTTGTTCATCTTGCAGAATTGTTTTGATCTTTAAACTCTTTGTAAGTTAAGAGCTCGCTCTGATACCAATTGTTAGTCCCTTAACAATATGACAAGAATTACAGAAGGGGGGTTGAATGGAATTCTTGAAACTTTTTCTTGAAATAAAATGTTCTAACTCAAATATAAATATAAGTGTATTGATTAGCACAATGCGGAATACAACTTAAGTGAATCAAAACACAAGTAATTAAAAACAAGAGTCTTTAAAAACTTTCTGGTGGATTTGAATGATTCCACCAGAGATATATATTATATATCGAGAGAACTCTGTGTAATGTTCACAGCTGCTTACAAATGTTGAACTACTGAGAATACAGAGAAATGCTAAGAATTCTGCTTACAAATGTTTCTCTATTGTTGTATCTCAGATTCATATTTCTATTTGCTACATCTTGGTTTATATATATTACCAAGATTACAAAGTCAAAAGACAGAATCATTATAAAAACTATCGGGTCTAATGCTTGGTTACTTTGTTCTCTATTACCCAGTTAATAGGCTTCCTCATTTCATTTGCATACACTTCGATGCATGTGACTATGCTGTCACTGTCAACTGATATTTGAATTCTTAATCCGTTGAGTACATGATCATCCGTCGATTTTATGATCATCCGTTGATGGCTTCATTGATCATCCGTTGACTGCTATATTGAACATCCGTTGATAGCCATTTGATCATCCATCGATGGCTTTGTTAATCATCCGTCGGTAGCTATTTTGGCACTTGACTTCAATTCATTTATGCAGAAATACAAGAAATCATCTATGTACAATTAATCAACCTATTCTGCATATCTAGTTAAAGTCGACATGACTTATATGCTACTACAGAATCTATACAAAGGTGTATGTAAAAATGTGCTACAGACTCATTATTACATAAGCTACTCACTCGATGGATAATAAGTCATCATCCGTCGGGACTGTAATGAGTTATCCATCGGGACTATAATTCTTATCCGTCGAGTGCTACATTATTTCACTAAGTAAAATCTACTAAGGTATTTTGTTCATGTAATCATCAAGTACACAACATATGCACAACAATAATCATAGTACAAACTATGATATTCCTTACAAGTATAAATGGAATGCCATAAACTACCACAATGAAAACAAGGATTTTGTGGTTTAAACCTAACAGACTGACTCTTAACTCCTGATTTAGGAGGTAAAGAGTTTATATCTTTATTTTTCCTGCAAAAAAAGCAAGATGGTTAGAGTTTCCACAGTTGTAACATTTCTTTCTAGGAGCATTAGGAACATGCATATAATTATTGCTTTTATTCACACCTTCCTTTCCATTCCTATTTTTCCTAGCTTCCTTTACCTTGGTCACATTTCTAATCTCTTTCAGCTTATGCTTAAGTTGCTTATTGGTCATTAAGCCTATGTTTACTTCAGCTGGTTTATCCTGTTTTAATTTGTCAGAAATTGACTTTTCTTTTACTTATGTCTTAGAATCTTTCATCTTTTCAGAATCAGACATAACAGTTTTTGCTACAAATTTAACAGGATTTACCTTTGGCTTAGCAGTCTGTTTAACATAAATTGGCTCAAATTGCACAGTTCCTTTCTCACTTTTATCATCTCCATAACCTAAGCCCTCTTTCCAGTTTCCACTACTTAGTATATTCTGAGTTGTTCTGCCAGAGTTAGTCCAAGTTCTGATGATCTCTCTTTCCTTTTCTAAATTAGGTTTTAGAGATTCATTCAATTTTAGCACTTCATCTCTAACATACAAAGCCTCATCTCTTTCTTTCTTAGTTTGATGAAGAAAAACTAACTCCTTTTCTAAATAGTCATTTCTATTTTTAAGAGCAAGACTTTTAGATGTTAATATTTCACATGTTAAAGTCTGATCTCTAAAACTAATGAACATGGTTTTAAGGTATAATCTCAACTCAGTAATATCATCAGTATGAAAAGCAAAGGTTGTTTGAGGTACCTTCAATTCAGCAGTGTCAGTACTGCTATCAGCATTTGCCATCAAGGCATAGTTCACCTTATCTTCAGAATCTGAAGTTTTTGTCCAGCTTTTCTTCTTTGTGACAAGTGTTTTGCCTTTATCACTTTTTCCTTTCTTGCAGTCAGGAGATATATGGCCTCTTTCACCACAATTGTAGCATTTGACATTTGAGTTGTCTCCTCTGTCAGACTTTTCCTTGCCTTCAGACTTTCTGAACCCTTTCTTATCAGAACTTCCACCTTTCCTGGAAAACTTCTTGCCCTTTTCTGAATTTCTTGTAGGCTATCTTTGTGATACCCTTCACCATAAGAGCACACAGTTGCATCATCTCTACATCAACATCAACTTCAGATAAACATTCAGTTTCTGAATCATCATCATCAGAATATGATGACTCTGAATCAGACTTTATGATGAGAGCCTTTCCTTTTCCCTTCTTTGAGACAACAACTTTAGAAGACTCCTCCTCAGCTTTAAGAGCAACTGTCCTTGACTTTCTTCCATGCTTCTTGCTCCTTTGATCCATCTCAAGTTCATAAGTCTTGAGCATACCATAAATTTCATCAAGGGTAGTTTCAGTAAGGTCATAGTTATCTCTTATGGTAGTAGACTTCAAATCCCAATTTTCAGGAAGAGCTAAAAGGAATTTTAGATTTGAATCTTCAAGATCATATTCCTTGTCCACCAGTGACAGATCATTCAAGAGTTTGACAAACCTGTCATATACATCAGTTAATGACTCATCAGCTTTTGAGTCAAAGTGCTCATACTCTTGAGTGAGTATAGTCCTCCTGTTCTTTTTGATTGCATCAGTTCCCTGGCATCTTATCTCCAAAGCATCCTATATCTCCTTTGCAGTCTTGCATCCAATTACCCTGTTTGACATGACATTATCAATTGCACTATGCAGCAAATGCCTTACCCTTGCATCCTTTGCAATAGATGGGATATCTTCAAGTGTGTATTCACCTCTCTCCTTTGGTGTGGTCTTTGCTGGTTGATCAGCAACTGCAACAGAGAGCTTGGTATGCTTATATGGTCCTTCATTAATTCTGTCAAGGTACTCGGGATCTGTAACTTCCAGAAACATAGCCATCTTCACTTTCCATATAGGATACTCAGATGCTCTCAGTATGGGAACCCCAATAGTCTCATATCGACTGTGGGTTTAAGTGTTTTGAGTTTCTTGAGTTTTGGCGGGCTTAGTTGGAGTTTGTGTTTCTTCAGACATGATTGATTGTTTGGATCTTTACTGTATGTGTGTTAACAGATAAGCTCTGATACCACTTGTTAGGTCACACAACACTATAGAAGGGGGTTGAATATAGTATTTATACAATCAAATCGATTTCAACACAAGTATGTAACAAAGATCAAGTATATTCAAATAAACTTTGTTACAATAGAACTGTTGTTCTCTCTCAGTGATGAACAATATCACTAAGAGCTGCTAGGTTACAATCTGTAATCTTCTCGATAATGATAACACATATAGTGTAAACCCTAAGCTGTGTTTATATAGTACACAGTTACAAGATATCTTCTAATTGATATAGAATATAATTCTGTCTCCTAAAATATATCAATCAGATATCTTCTACAAGTCTTCTAGTCCTCTAACTCTTCATGCATATCTTCTTTTGTTTTAGTCCAGATCTTCTCCTGTAAATCAGCCACATTCCTTATCTGAAGTCTTCCCGCACTTAAGTCCTGATATATATCTTCTGACGCCTTAAGTTCTGATATTAAGTTCTGACTTCGGTAAGTTCTGATTTCAGTAAGTCCTGATAAGTCCTGTTGTTAAGTTCTGAAAATTAAACACAAATCAGATTAGACATGACATCTCAAATATATCTAACAGTTTTAATTGTATAGTCCGTTCCAATCGTATAATCTTTTTAGCACGGGTGAATAACATATATTATTTTGTTTTAACTCGAGACTGTTATCCCGACCAAACTAAATCCATCTCGTTATATTTATTTTTGTTTTTTAGATCGATTTAATAGTACGTATAATTTTATTTTAACTTATATAATTATATTCTGTGGTCATAGTTCTTATTTTTAAATTTTATGTTTTTCTTTATAGTCATGTATTAAAATTATTAATTCATGTAATTTGTAATTTTCATTTTAATTTTATTTCAAAAAAAATATAACTTATGAGTTATAATTTACCAAACAACCTTATCAACTTATAAGATAAATTATCCAAAAACCTAAATAATTTATAAGTATAATTTTACTTATCATTTATACAACACTTTATAAGTTGCTTTTTTGACAAATTGTTGTATATGTTATGCCAAGTTAAGTTAGGGCTTGCCCTTATCCCAAAGAGGGCGCGCCTAATATATAATGAACCAAGGGAAACCTAACTTCCCGGGAAGTTAGGGCGCGCCCTATATGTAAGATGACAAGACAAGAGCTCTAAAGGTGATGACTAAGGGCACTCCAAACTATAGAAAGGTTAGGGCGCGCCCTAAAGTTCTACTTGGCCATAATGGAAATCTTCCAAACTATTTGGATAGATTCTTCGAATGCTTAAGGAGGACGATGGATGATTATTATTAACATATATTTTGTAGGTACTCTATTGAAGAACTCCTTCCTGTAATGCAATCACTGGAATGTGGTATCCATGGTCAAAGGCCTCCAGGGGTATGCTTGGACGGAAGACCTCCTCCCGTAGTCAATGGGTGTCCTCATTGGGGATGTGGGGTAAATTTTGGTATATGTTTTGGGAGCTCTATCTTTGTAGTCAATGGGGGTCCTTGTTGGGAGATTTCGAAATATCCTACATGCTGCACCTAAAAGTTTATGATCACTTATCTTGTAATCTAGTGGGGACTCCTCATTTGGGGGATAAGGATGCGTCCAACATTTGGGGGTAAACCATGGCTATATTTGCGTTCACGAACTAGAGAACCAGCTGGTAGCAGAAGGTTATCATCAGTCAGGAAGATGCATTATCCGCGAAATCTCGAAACCGTGGACGAGCCTTGGGCCTTTGTGGTTAGACCTTATGGGCGGACATTCCAAAAATTAGTAGAAGACGGTTTCCAGTAGATTTTCTACTGGCCCTCGGGATGAGAAATCTAAGCCCATTAACTTTCTTGTTCTCGCAGAACTACGTAGGCTTGATTACCTATAAATAGGGATACGTATACAAATTATAAGGGGTCGGAAGTTGAGTGCACAAAAGTACCACCACCGACCTTAAGCAATCTCAGCCATCATTAAATAAAAACACCACACTTTGCTTGATTTCAGCAAATAACCACCGTCACAGATCTTGTTTTCGAGGACGTACCTTGAATTTTGTTGCTAACAAATTCATCCGTCAATAGTATAATATGTAAATAACAGTCCTTGTTATTTTTAAAAGTGTTGTTTTTAAATGATTTGGTGTACATTTATGTACATGTAACAATTTGACCTTACTATGCAACCTTGTTAATAACTTTATTTTCCAGGACTTAAGTTTTATTTGTATTTTGATGAGAATGGCAATTAAAGTGCTTGTTATATAGTTTGATATATTCAAACTTAATTCCTGCTTTTAATTTTTTTTTTTTAATTTTACAGTCGATGTTAATTTGTTATATATGATTTTGACATTATGTTTTTCATTTTCAACCCATTCAACCCATCACACAAATAATAAAATAATAGCGTTGGTTGTAAATTTTTTGATATTAAAGAGTTGATATTTACTAACTCGAACTAAATGGGTTGGATCTCCAAAATGGTCAAAATCGACCTAACCCAGCCCCCAAATATCAAGTAGATGTGAGTTAGAAAATTCAAATTACCCAAGATAATGGTCCTCGTTATCTTTGTCGTTCGAACCTCTTGAGAGAAATGGAATTTGCCTGAATGTGTTCAACTTGTAAGAAAAATGTAATTTCACAATTATTTGTCATTTTCAAAACTGAAATTCACGATTTTGATATTATATATTAACTCGGTCGTTGCTATTCATAACGACTTTTATACAAACGTTGAAGTTCGACATGTTACATATAAAATTATTAGGTCTATCATTTGATATTAATATAGCGTGTGTTTGATAAGGTCCAATATTATTATTATTATTATTGTTGTTGTTGTTATCATGTGAAAGAAATTAGAAAACTATTTTTTGAGTTATTATTTCGTATTATGTCTGAGTTAAGTATTTTACGAATCAATATTTGAAGTACATAATTTTTAAACTGCTAATTATTTACAGAATTCTAACTATGTTTCATGTTTACTAGAACGTCAAATACATATACCAGTGCATATTATGCATAAATAATACTCATAATGTGCAACATCGTTAAAAAAAGTGAAATATATTTCAGTAAAAAATAAAAAATAGGATTATATATAGTTAAAAATAATATAATTGTATTAAAATGAACATTTATATTTAGCAAAAAAAAAATGAACATTTATGAGAATTATGAAACAATTATTGTACATGTTTGGGTGTAGAGTATTTTCCCATATGGGCCAAATACTCATTCAGGGCTGTAGCTGGAATGTAATCGTTTAATAACATGTCGAACTTCAACGTTTGTATAAAAGTCGTTATGAATAGCAACGACCGAGTTAATATATAATATCAAAATCGTGAATTTCAGTTTTGAAAATGACAAATAATTGTGAAACTTAGCAAATAATCTCACCAACTTGGACCAACCTTTACACAAAATCAAAACTATATTAAACGACTATGCTCCTTTTGCGAACAACTCAGTTATGCTTATATAGCCTGTTTTCATGTGTAATTTGAAAGTTAGGAATCCTAACATTTGCTTTCTTCGTTTTCCCAACAACAATCATTTTTCTCCTTTTAAAATATACTGGTATATAACCCGTGCAATGCACAGTTATTTTCATCACTATATATTGTAAATTTATAACATGTTAATCTCATCACTTTATTAACAAAAATATCATAAATTATTAAATGTTACTAATTGATTAAGTTTGCTCCAATACCTCACCAACTTGGACCAACCTTTACACAAAATCAAAACTATATTAAACGACTATGCTCCTTTTGTGTTTTTAACTCTTGTTAAATAGTTAGAAACCTATGAAATATTTATGTGTCTAAGATTATTATTATTAATGATCACAACATTTAAGTGATGTATTTGTATGATATATTTGAAAGCAAATTTTACATGACAAACTCTAATGTTAACATAAACAAATAGTGATAACATGTCTTAAATCATTATTTGTTATAGTGAATACTCCTAAAGAGAATATGGGAGTGTTGAAATCATTAGAAACAAATAGTGATAACATGTTGGAAATAAATAGTGATAACATTTCTTAAAGCATTGTTTATTAAAGTGAATATTTCTAAAGAGAATATGAAATTGTTAAAATCGTTAGTATTGAAAACTGAAGTACTCATTTAGTATTAGCTAAATTTAAATTATAAGATATTTTAACACAGTTCAGTTAAACATATTCAATTGATATTAATCATTTTGAATTAAATTCAAACTTAATTATTTTGGTCAACTCTGTACTTGATTACTTCAAAACTGAATGAAATGAAGTGCTAAATGAAATCAATAAAAAACAAAGAAGACTAGACAAAATATTTAGGAAAGAAAGTAAGTACTAATTAACTTGGACATAAATTTTGAAAAACCAAATTTGATAAAAAAAAGATTTTTCAAAAATGAAAGCCCACAATTTTAATTTTGATTGTTGGGAATCGAAATAAGAAAGAAGAATGTAGACAACCAACTAAAATATGACTGAAATTCTATTTATTTCCCTCTAATTTAGTTCACACAAAGAAAAACATAAAATTATACTACCCAACCCTGTCACCTTATATATTAGGCAAATTTATAAACCACGATGATGTTAAAATGATTTTTTGCACGTATAATCACCAAAGTCAAAGTTTCTGACTTTTAAGATTTTAACTCAACAAAATATTAATTTAAGCCAATCTTAAATATAAATTTTAAATTTAAATATTAATTATTGTCTACCTAACAAATAGGGTGCCTCAAAATAATATTTAAATTCAAACTCCAATAAATTCCAACAAAACTTTACTACTTCCCATAATTCGTAAACTTACAATCCTTGCATAAAAAATAACTAAATTACAACTACACCAACAAACTCTAATAAAAATCTAAGAATAAACCAAACTTCTCTATCCACACGTGGCACTCTTTTCATAAAGTAGCCAACCTCAGTAAGAATACCTTCCGGGAAAAACAAAGAAAATAAAGGACAGTGAGCGAAATGCTCATATACGGATATAAAATATTGAATAACTGAACAAAAATTAAAATTATGAGTCCAAGAATACAACTGAATATCTAAATGTAGAACAAAAATAATAGTTAAATGAGACAATATAAAAAAGGATATTCAACTCAATTCACAAAACAAAATAAACGCTTCCCACCCAAAATTTATCAAACTCTTACAAATATTTTTGGCACTTGCACATAATAATCACAAATAATATAATCTAAAGCATAACTGATAAACTGTAATCATAATCTGACACATAATCATACAATTACAAATGATACTCAAGATAACTTACTAACTAATCTTACAAATATTCTTACAATAATACACAAAATAACTCATATACGAAGATGGAAGATAATTTTACACTTACAGGAAGTCCTACATTTTCGGATTTTCAGAAATATGTAGTCATCAAAACTTACAGGGGTTTGCACAATACAAAAAAATGTTACCAAATATATTACAAGGGTTTACACGAAAATAAACGCATGTTACCCAAAAGGCCAAATCATAAACACACTAGTCATGATTATACGTGTCCCACAACTTCGGAGACATGCCCATACAATTTAAGTACACCGCATAAGAGATGTCAAACACGAGATTATTTACTCGCGATAGATATCTTACAAACTCCCAAATCATACATATATTATAAACAACTCAAAACACATACTCAAAGGTCACACACCCAAATACCTTACATCTCCCAAATCATATACAAATAAATCAAAATAATCTGAAAACATATTAATCCAATAACACAAACCAAAAATCGTACATTAATTGCTAATTACTAATAAGGTCAAATTTGATCAGTTCCCAAAGAATGCCAATTTACTCTATAAAGATGAATTCTAATAAAAAAGTATGAAACACAAATCGTAGACAATTCCAAGACCTTTTCAGAATGGTAAGACTCGTCAAATACGAAGAAAAAACGAATTCAGAATTTAAAGAATTACGGACTGCAGAATAAAATCAGCCCCTTATTAGATTAGTATTTTGATGTTTAAGACATCAACATCACATAATTTAGCAGCAATATATGAACACAAAATTTAGATATCGAAAAGAGTTTTTCAGAATGGTATTTTTCATGATATTTGAACAAATTTTCAATTTACTATGAATTTACTAAGTTAGAACGGACAAGCAGAGATTAACCCACCATATTACACAAAATGCAGATTTTGACATACTTATAAGCCGAATTTCAAAAAATTTAAAGAACGAAAAACAAAGATAATCAAATTATCTTTTCAACGATAATAAAATTGCTAAAATAAGATGAATAACGAAGCAAATACGAAATTTTCAAGAATTCAGATATGCAAAATTAAATTAAAAAAAGTACACATACAAATTTGGAGTAAGGATACAAAGACAAAGAGTGTGATAAAGATATATGTACCTCGAGTTTAGTAACTGTGAATTTTAACCAACAAATTGCGAAACCCCAATCACGAGAACCCTAATTCCTCAAAATCAAAATTTTTTCGTATCCAACTAGATTTGCTAATCTGCTTGAACTCTAAAATTTTAACCTCCCATTAAGATTTGTTGTTAACCTTTTATTCTTGTCTTCTCCCTTCACTTTTCTTTCTTTTTTCATCCTTTCCTCTTCTCTCCCGTCTATTTATCTCTTCTCCCATTTTTTAGAAAAATAACCTCCCATTTTTTTAGAAAAAGAAAGCAAGTCTCTTCTTTTCACAAACCCTAATCTTTTTTTCTTTCTCTTCTTTTATCCTAATTATTTTGTAAAACTACTAGTATTAAAATAATATTTTGATTATAAAAAAAATTCACACAATTAATTTTAATGATAACTCACTAATATTATAAAATAATTTAACTATTTTTTTAAAATTAAATTTAATGATAACTCACCAATATTATAAAAATAATTTAACTAAAAAAATCATAAAAATACGGGGATGTTTACGGTACAAGCCATTAAAAAAAATTATCCTAGCTATTTGTAACAAAGCTATTTGTAATGTTATACACAAAGATTTGAAAAAATCAATGTACAATGCTGTTTACTGACATTCATTTTCAAGCCCCTGGAATATCATGAATATCATGAATCAGAAGCTTTTATTTTTGTTCAAGAGACAAGAGCCTATTGCAAAAGTGATCCAAATAGAGACCTGTCTTGGTTGATGAATTTTAACATCATCGTTTCACCATTTTACCAAATTTTTCTAGTAGCTGCTCGATGGTTCTCCTTGAAGTAACCTTGTCGATCCCAAATGCTCGCATCTCGCCTTCTAGACCTGTAACACGACCATTGTAGCTTACTTACAATTTGATTATGCAGGCACTGAGAATATCTAATACTACTAATTAGCTAGCTATCTTTATCTTGTTACGAAATATGTTGTTATAAAATTTGATAGACTCTTCATACACAGCATTTAATCGAACTTTTCAGTTCAGTTTGTCCTTCTGAAACAATGTGTTCTTTAGTTTATGAAATCCGACAGATAGTTTCCGAAAATGATCACAAAGTACAACACAGCAGCATTACAAAATCTTAAGCCATAAAAAATATCCAAACCTGGTTGTTGCAAATCTTTAAGTGGCAGCTGGGAGGCATTGGAGTCGAAGAATTGAAGTAGGTTCCTCATAAGTTCAGGGGATTCAGCACAAACTAGGATTTCTCTCTATAATACAAGAATTGACATAGTCAGCGAGATCAACGTTCATTACGATATTTATAATTATAATTAATAGCAAGTCCTACCTTGAAGTTCTTCTCGGAATCATAATAGCCAGAAACGATCAAAAATAGGCGAAGTTTCTCCCCCTCTGCATATCAAATCCAACCGTTTGTTACTTAATAAGAAGAAGCTTATCACATCTGCTAAAATTTACACATTGACACATATACAACCAGATTATGATGTAAATGTAATATATTTATTGAATAAAAGCACAAATGAAAGAGGCCAGATAAAACAAGAGAAATCCTGGTGGCTTGCAGTTTGGACCATAAGAACCACTATTTCCTGCCATAGTCTCATGTCATCTGTACTAGCATTTTGTGAACAATGAGAAGTTGAGAACCATTGCAAAGGATACAAGAAAGTATACACACAACTTAGAAAGCACAATATTTGAAACATTTGGTATTTGGAGATGGAGGCTAAATTATTGGAAAATTGATGGTTGATTTATAGGCCATTTACTAGAACACTGGAGAGTAGATGACAGGCTTGTAGCGATTATTAGAGCTCCAGAGAGGCAGAGAATATCATCAGAAGAATATAAATCAAAAGTATATGGAAATGACCTCCAGTCAGTTGTTAAATTACATCAGCTCGGTATAAAACTAAATGGACATCTTTCAAATAAGAGAAGGAATGGACATCTATTATCTAATCAGCAATGTATATCTGAAACTATAAATAGATTTGAACTAGGTAGATACTTACGTTGAAAATGTATAATTTCTTGTACTGAAGTTTCGTCATGTGCCAAAAGTTGGGTGATTGATATTCCAACCGAAGTCAACCCTACATATGATAACATTTCTGCTGCAACACTGTCGGATTTTCCTGTGTGACAAAAAATTGAAGCTAGGTTACCTAAACAGGCTAGAACGCAGCAGCATATAACCAATATATCTTGCAGGGAGATGTATGCTTTGAGATAGTGCGAGGCAAGTAGACAACTGGCTATAAAAACCAGACAAGATTCCTATCAGTAAACTTCAGTAACTATTTGTCGAGTCAGGCATCAAAACTGAATGTGCTCTACTTATGCTAAGTTTCGCAAAAGTGTTTTGTGTACTGCAAGAGCATATGCATGTTCTAATAGCCTAAGCTAAAGCAGGGCAGTTTTATAGCTATAAGCGTTTGGCACTCAGGAACAAGGTACATTATGGAGTAGAAATACTCCATCTTGTTACTCCCATATGGTTTTCTACTATAGATCTCTTTATATACTCAACCATCCAAGTCCAATAACAGCTAACAACACAGTCTTGTACACCACAAGTCGCCCTTCCAGAATAATCTAAAGATACACCGATAATAACAGTTATTAAATGATTCAAGATGGTAACAGTGACTCAATCTAATAGGTCCTGATTCACACAGGAACATAAGAAATTCATAAACAGACTGTTTGAATGGCTTACTTATTGGATCCGGGTTATTTACACTCCCTAGCGATTTATACAAAAAAAGAAACTAATTGAAGAGGATTAGAAGAGATAACTTAGTTCTTTTGTATATTTAATTTCTTCATTATACTCATTATGAGTTGGAATACATTTCCGAACATATATGAATATATTGCATAGTATGATATAATCAGACTTGCAAGATTAAATTATTTTTTTCGCAGATATGCCTAAAATTCATCTAAATCTTCTATGGTTTACGTGTAAGATATAAGAACAGATAATTATCATAGTCTTACCTATCCTTGTCCACTTTTTGAAATCTTTGCGTAAGATGTGTCCTACTTTGAGGTCAGATACATCATACATTTTATACTTCACTGTGGAACAAAGATGATAACTTCAGATGTGAATATTTGGAAAAATTTAGCAAATACAGGGAGAATTTTGAAGCTGAGGAGCATACAGATCTGATGCAGACCAGTGCATCCAAATCGTCCAGCTCCATTAATTAGTAAGGTTGCCATGTACTTATCTTTGTCAGTACAACGAGGGCTTGACAAATTTCGGGTATCCAAGAGAATGCCTGCAAGCTGCATGCTTAGATCTTTAATAAATTACTTAACAAGACATGATAATTAATCTAGGGAGGATATGAGTGGAAAGTGAATATGTGCATTGGTACTATATCTCAATTCCGACAATTCTATGTTATTTAGTCAGTCAAAGGCAAGACAAGGAAATTTGTGAAATGGTAAAGATTAAAAGGAATAAAGTAGAGAAGATATGCATATAAAAGGTTCATATATGTGCACATAGTCTGAAAAGTGGCTTATACAGCTGAGATGCCAGTTTAATCTACTACTTATATACATAACAGGAGTAGAGCTTCAGGCCCCATACTCCTAGTTCTTACTTATAAGAATAAGCATGTACATGTTCTTAACCAAACAGTATATAGAAGTAGTAATACCAGCAGCCTACTGAATCCCCTCCCAGCCAATATCTCAGGTGAGTCCTGTGCTAATTTTTCAGTAATCACTGTACAGCATGAGCAGTCCTGCAACAGAATATTAGCATGTTAATAAGACACCGGAGAAGCACCCTTAATGTGGATATAACCAATTATTTTAAGAAAAAATGGACAAAATTTAACGTGGAAAGGGTCTTGGAATAAGAATAATATAAGGACCTTAAATAGAGCTAATATGGAAGGATGAATACAGGAGAAAATGTAATGGAGTTAACAATGAAGTATCATGCTGAAAGCCATGCATGAAGGCCTTTGACTTTTACAGATAAGAATTTTGTACTAGACGTAGGCAAAAGTGTAGAGATGGTAAATCATGCATTGGTACTTTCCTGTAAATACCCTTCTGTAACTAATCATCTGAAAAGAGGTGCTTATATACATGGCCTCAGCTTCATAGTATTCAAAATATATTAAATTTTAACTATAAACATGAATGTGGGGGATCAAAATTTTTGGAGTAGACAATTTCAAGGAAATCATGCTATCATTCACAGTAAAGTGGATGATCAAATAACTTTTACGATATAATGACACATACATCTGTGCTTATATTTATAATACAGATCAGTAAAGAAGCGCCCAATTTATAGCTCTGCAAGAATAGAAGCGTAGTGCTTAATAGAAAAACGACTAATCTATACTGAGAAATTCATTACAACCTTTCCAGTTGTATCAATAAATATTTTATTGTTCTATAAAACATAACATGGAAAACTAAAATGTCAAACTCACATGGTGATAGTTGTAAGAAATTAAGGTTGACACCATTTTGCGGAAAAGGTTTTGTTTGAAATCTTAGTAAGGCATAGTTAGGATATTAGAAATTCCAGCTAAAATTATATAATGAAAGACTGCAGGCTGCAATTTATTTGAATTGTTATTTATCTACAGCCTTTCACGCTGCTGCAGTGCTAGAATAACATTTAGACCTAGATGTGACCACAAGCAAGAATGCACAATCTCCTCTAGGCTCTAGTTTTTGGTAAATAGAAGACATTACATTCAATATATGCTTCAGAAAAATTAGCAATGGCAGTAATTATTAGCCCTTAGTGCTGGTTTCTTCTATGACCACTAATGTTCAACACGCGAGTGAAAAACATGGAAAACCAGAGTAGTACCAAACTAAAAGTACAATACCTCTCCAACGGTGACATTATCAACCCAGCGGTATGCCGAATCACCCTGTAAAATAAAGCTGAAAATCAATACATAATCACTCAGTAATTAAGATAATGCTTGGAGTAGATTATAGTAAGATGAATGCATCAACTGTTGCCACATATACCTTTGTGCAATTGAAAATTTCTACTAGGGCACCTTTTAATGCCTGTTCAAAGAATTCACAAGAAGCAACTATTACAAGTGAGTCAAGTGGCAAGCAAGCAATACAGAATTAAGATCTCACCTCTTGTTTTTCTGGAAGATTGTCTCCATTCAGGAAAACTAGTTTGAGGCTCCCAAATAGGTCATAATAAGAGAGGTCAATCTGCTTTGTATTTCAACAAAAATAAATGTATTACTAGGACGAAGGTGTTATGGATTTGTAGGCATGATAAGAATTTAATTTGTAAAATTAAAGGGTCCTATTTATGAAATTTTACAAACCTACAGAATGGATTTAGATAAGCCTATTTCACTGCATAAGATGACAAAGTGATGTGGGGCAGAAAACAACAATTCTGCCTTTATTATGTGGTTAAATGGACAAATTTAACAACGGATGTAACATTATCAAAGTTTAGACTGAAAGTTCATTTGTAGTAAGAATTTCAATGTAATCATTAAAAATTCTACACCAGTGACGAAAGCTTTAGAATGTATCCCTTGTGATAAAGAAATAAATTCTTGACAAATTTTCTTCACCGTTTTGATGTGCTGTAGTTATGTTGTATTTTCAGAAGAATGCAACAGTTCTACTTTCTTTTACTATTTGACCACCTGATTAATTTTTTTTTAAAACTGTACCGTTCTTTGACCACATTCGTATCAGGAAAAAGAATTAGAAGACAAAAAAAAATCATGTAGAGTTTTCTGAAGTCAGCATAACATACCTCATCAATAAATATCAACAGTGAATGATCCACATTACAAGTATCAAGTAGCCATTTCAACTCAGCATGAGAGTTCAAGTCTGATCTTTTCATGTTGATAACAGGAACAGTGCAGAATAGGTCGCTCTTAAGTGATGAATGCAAGTAGAAGGAATACATGATAGTTGAAACAACTGATCCAACATCTGCATAAATATTGCAGTGACCTTTAGGGAATTTACTGGGTAACTATTTCACATCTTCTAAACGAATTAAAAGATACATATTAATTCAATTTATTATAATTCTTTTTATCAAGAAATAACATATATAGAGCTGGGACTGGGTTTTATGGTTGTAGTAGAGCTTTCGCTTGTCAATAAAGTTGTAGCCACATAAAAGACCATCGTTTATCATTTCCCAGACTTCTATTTCAGAAAATTTGCTTAGAACATATTTGACATTTAAATTTTTCAACAAATCACGCAGCTTCAGAATGCACATTTAAAAGATAACAATATCACTTCTTTCAGGAGAACTTAAGAGCAAGTTAAATGCATAGCTTTTCTTGTTTCTATAGCTAAAATATAGAACCATATTTACAAACACAGCAGAACACCACTCCAATGCATAACTATACTAATATATATAGATGGATAATTAGTTCTATAAGCATATTATGCACTGGATTGAACATTTTGTAAACTTTATTCTATATTAGCTAGAAATGTTAGCAATCCAAAAAAAAAGCAAGTTAAAAGCAAGCTAATTCTATTTTCGAACTAAGCTAAGAGAGCACAAGATGAGTACGGAGACAGATTATTTCTATGTGAAGGAAATTAATAAACGAAATGAATTCCTTGACTGAAGGAAACTCCAAACTCTACATGATGTGAGCACATTAAGGTTCCTAAACATAGTGTCACAACTTTTTAATTCTACGAATGGAACCTAAAAGATAAACTAAACACACTTAATTTTTCTATACGGTCTGGTCATAATTTTATTCTTGAGAAATAAATATAGAGAAGTAGGTAATTTGCTGGATTTTTTTTTATAAAAGGTAGAAATTGAGGTACAAACACAATCTCAAACCTAAACCAACTGCAAGTGGAGGAAATTGTTTTTACTCAAATAGCTGCATGTTTAAGTGAAGAACTGAAGTAAAATGGAATTAGTGAGTGACAAACAGAGATGCAAGAAACACACATAGAGAGAAACCATACTGAATTTTCATTAAAAAATTGTGAATTTGTATTACCAGATGCATCCTGTCCAAGTACAGCATGCAAGAATTTTCCAGGTACACCAGCATTGACATCATCCTTGCAAGCTTTCAAATAAATATTTAGCAATTGAATGCCTTTGCACGATTCCACAACTTCCACTTGGGGTGAATGTCCAATATAGAAAGATGCTGCAGATGGAGGTAATGGGATTTTAGAGAGTTGTGTGCTTTCAAAATTCATGCTAAATGATCTTTCAGTCCTAGGTGATGCAATGCTCGTTTGAGTGTAAGACTCATCATTAAAGGCCCCTGGACTAGAATTTCCAAACACGTCTTCTTCCTCGAGGTCAATACTTAATTCTGACTGAATTTTTCCAGATGCAGAAGTTGTTTTGGAATCCTTCGACCATCTCAAAGATGAAGACCGTCCATAAGGTTCCAATATAATATCTGATAGTGAATCTTTGAGCGGACCAGAAGCAGCACTTTCAGAAACATCAGTATGATTTTTTTTGGATTTACTTTCACTAATTTCTGATACCGACTGTGAAATGCTCTGTCTACTATTTCTTGCTAGAAAATTGAAGATAGTGCCTCGGTTTGCATTGCTTTTTCTCATCCCGTCGAAAAGTGGGTGATCACGGGCTCGAATATATCGTTCCTGCACAAAAAAAAAGTTTGATTCATACACCGATAACATGGATAGAGTTTGTAGCCCAAAGACATATGTTAATATTGGTTAATCTTTGTAGTCTGTAGACCATTCCATCTACTTTTTCTAATCCACAGACGCACAAAAAGAAAAGAGAATTGCAGATAGTCCCGGAAAATGTACATAGTCTGAAGGTGCCAAATTTGACATAAAAATACTAAACCGCCACAAAACTCATAATTTATATGTTTTGGCTATAACATAACATGGGAACTTACTTATGTGACTCCATGATCACCACACAAGTTACTGGTCATCCAATTTAACAATCCGATTTATTAAAACTAGTTCCGTAGTTACATAGCAATAAACCAAACACGAATATGGGCACGCATGCATGCATGTAAAGAATACAGTCATAACAAGAGAAAACAGAAGAGAAGGGATCAGTAGTACCTGAGGGGGAGGAGGCAATGAAATGGAGGCTGATGATTCCATGCTAGGAGATTAAGGGAAGGCAGAATAGAGAAGGCCAAGAAGATTCGAGATGAAAAATAAGAGTCGGCATTGGCTTACAAAATACAAACACTAAACAAACTTTTTGCTTCTTTAAAATGTCCTTCACCCTTTGTTGCAACTTTTTCTTGTTATTTTTATTGTTCAATCCGCCATTAAACCCTTTGTCTTTACCTCTTTGCCTATTTAGTACCTCCACTTAAAACAGGCGTACGGTACTATTAAAATTTTAAAAAAATTGATGGTTCTTGACAAGTATAGTTCACGATACAATAGTATGAGATTACACTAGCAAAGTCATTTTTGATGCAGCGGCATTAGAACTCGGCCAAACTGACTCATACCCGCCCATCCAAACCCAATTTTACTGTTTATTAACCTTAGGTTTGGTAATCGTTTGTTATTTTAAAAGGAAGATGTAAAAGAAAAGATTTATTTACAAAATTGAATACAAAAATTTGCCTCCCTAAATTTTTATTTGAAATAGTTTTTCACAACAAGAAAAAAGATTGTTTCCAATCAAAATATTCTTACCAGCGAATTATGGTAGGAATTGCTTCCGGTGGTGGGGGCCAGATCTTGTACACACAAGCACCAAAATCCACTAATATTAGTAGGAAGGTCAGTTCCTACCAATATTGTAGCTTTTGGTCGAAAAATGATACCGAAAAGGCCCCACCATCCATGTCATCAGCTCTCAACTTTTTAAATCAATTAAACTTTATTTTAAAATTAATCATTTTAGAGATATTTCCTACCAGATTTGGTAAGAAATTAAAACCTACCTATATTGGTAGGAAATGATGAAATCCTTATATGGATATGACCCCACCCTCCATATCAGCATTTCACGTATAATCCAAAATAAATATTATTTTTTCGACATTGACACATTTTTAATAATTCAAGGTTTTTTCGTACTGATATTGGTAGGAAAAGAGGTCCGCCAGCTCAAAGGTGTTTCCTACCAAATTTGGTGGGGAAAAATGTCCAGATTTAAAAATGGACCCACCACTTTTTACTTTTATATTGTGTGGTGTTAATGTATAGAAGATATGATAAAATAAAATAAAGAAGAAGAAAATAAAGATAAGGAAGAGCAAGAAGAAAAAGAAGAAGTTTTTTCATCAATCTCATCATTTGAAAGCTATTAATCTCATTGTAAGTTCTTTATTCAATTTATCCATTGTTATTTATTGTAGTTATAGTGAACTTTGTTAAAACAAAACGTTCAATTCCTACCAGTTTTGGTAGGCAATGACCAAAAACAAAGAAAAATGTGTATTTTGTACTTTTTGTTGATCGTTTGTCACATTTTTGTTGAAAAAACTCCAAAGACCTAAAGATGTATTCATTTTAGTAGTGAAATTCAAGAAAATAGTTGATTATACTTACATTCTCGTGTTTCTCTTACATTTAGATAACTTATAATAATTACGAAAAAAATGTAAAATATTGAAACATTTCAATAAAATATAATTTCAAAAGTGAAAAGTCATTTTATAGCGAAAGGAAACTAGGAAAAAAATTGGAAAAGAAAAGATTTATAAACAATAAAATCGTTTAGAAAAAGAAGGAGCGAAAATGTTCGAAGTTTGAGTTAGGTTTTATACAAAAAAATTATGGATTGTTTAGGGGTTATACATTTTAATTTTTTTCCAGTATTCCAACCGTACGGATGATTAGACATATTAATTTTTTACATGTATGTAAAATATTGGATTTTTTAAAATTAAGCTTATATATTTTTTATAATAAATCTATAAAACAAAACGTTCAATCCCTACCAGTATTGGTTGGTAATGACTGAAAACAAAGAAAAATGTGTATTTTCGTGTTTTTTGTTGATCTTTTTCACATTTTTGTTGAACAAACTCTAAAGACCTATAGATGTATTATTTTAGTAGTGAAATTCAAAAATTTAGTTGATTATACTTACATTCTCGTGTTTCTCTTACATTTAGATAAATTATAATTATTACGAAAAAAATATAATATCAAAACTTTTTGATAAAATATAATTTCAAAAGTGGAGATTCATTTTATAGTGAAAGGAAACTAGGAAAAGAAAAGATTTATAAATAATAAAATCGTTTAGAAAACGAAGCAACAAAAATGTTCGAAGTTTGATTTAGAAAAAAATAAATTTATTTTGTTTGTTATTTTAACAATCAACCAATTGTTTGAATATTATTTCTAACTAGTATTTAGTCCCATATCCATGTTTCAATTTTTTAAAAAGTATTTATGAATGGTCCAACCATACGGATGCCAAGATCTATATATTTTAGTGATATGAAAAATTTATTAGAAAAAAATAAATGTATTCAGTTTGTTAGTTTAGCAGTCAACTAGTAGTTTGGCCAGTTCTTCTCACTAGTGTTTAGTTAGGGCTGTAAATTGATCCGGACTATCCGGTATCTTGGCTTATATCTGACTCAAAAATATGATACATTTCTCATATTCGTTTTATTAACGATCCTTGTTAGGTCCCAATTTGTTTGTAGAAGGGGGGTTGAATGCAAACAATACCGTTTAAGCGAATAAAATGCGGAATAAAAAAGTGAAACAAAATTCAAGTTAAATAAAACTTTTATTAAACTTGAAAGGTGTTACAACTACGGTATCGGTTACAAGGGATTAATCTCAAATCAATTATTACAAATCTAGAATAAATTCGACATGAACTTTTTCTATTTTTGCAATTAAAAGATCAAATGCTAAATGCGATTTGAGATTAAGTTCTAGGGATTTTAATCCGCTAGATTGATACACAAGAACAAGATAAAGATTTCTAGTTGATTGAATTTAACTTTACAATCTAGAAATTTAATCTTGAAGAAAGCAGATGAAAAATGAAAATGTTTTGCCTTTGTTTTCTGCTTCTTTTTCTCTTGACTTGTGTGTTCTGTATGTTGAATAATTGCATGAATAACTTCTGCTGTGTTTTGTTGTTTAAGTAAACAAAACAATCCAGTTGAATCAACAAGACTTTCGGCAAGACAATCAAATGAACTGGCATGACAATCCATTTGAACTGGTAGGACTTTCGGTGAGACTATCCTTTTGAACTAGCAAGACAATCCCAATAGTTAGCAAGACAATCAGAATGAACTAGCAAGACTTTCGGTATGACTATCAATTATCATACCGATTGTCATAGTAGTTCAAATCAAATTGTCTTACTGAATTATTAATAGATTTTAATCTAATAACAATTCTGAAAATCCTTAATATTAATTCTGAATTAATTAATCAATTAATTCAATTAATCAATAAATTAATCTTTGCAGATATAATTTATTTTCTTAATTAAATTATATGACTTAATTAATTAATAGAGAATTAATATTAATCTTGAGCAGCAACCATTTTTCTGAAAATCTTCTGAAAATTACTGTCAAGTATGAATCAATTCCACCACTTCAATGTTGACACTCGATGTACTGTCTGGTTCATGAGTGACTAACTTCCGTGACGTTTCTTCAAGTCTTGACCTTGATACTCTTGATTTTCTTCAGACTAAATCCTTGTAATTAATTGATACCCTGACGAGATCTCTGTCACTTGATTAAATCCACAATCCTGATTTATATCACTGAGGCTTGATCAATTTCTTGAGCTTCTTCCAGTGAATTAAGTCTTCAAGTCTGTAGATGAATAATGTTTCTTAACCCTTTGACAGATGTTACTATATGAGATCTCTCTGACGATAGATCCACTATTTACTTATTACATTCTTATTTGAGTTGAGTTAAATCCTCGAATATACAAATAGGCTATGCCATATGCCTTTCAATCTCCCCCTATTTGCTTGTTAGACAATAACAACAAATACCTAGAGGATAACTCAACTAACAAATAAGAAAAAGATATAAACAGTAATGCAAAGTAAATAGCAGAAAAGTTCTGGATTATATTTAACATTTTCCAGATTCCAAAAGAAATTTACAAGTGAATACAAGATAGATGTTCCTCTAGCCTGAACATATAACTACATTAGACTATCTTGATTCATAAAGCTCTAATCATATTACATTGAGTTTTGAGCTAATTGACTTCAGTTGTCTTCTCTTCTGACTTCACCTTCTTCTAAATCTTGAAGCAACTCTTTGTCAAAGACACGATCCTTTTCTGAAGTGAAGCTTGTTGGTCTGACTGGTTGAACTCCAACTGACTTCAGCTTATTCTTGATCTGATTGTACCTTTTAATATTCTTTTCACAATAAGCTTGAATCAAATCAGCAGTTGAGTCTTCAACATGGATGAGTATCCAGTAGTTCTTAAATGATGTTCCATCCAGACCAGATGCTTAGCTGAGTAGTCTTTAAGAGATTGTACATCTAGCTGACAGATTTGAAGACAATCAGACTTAAAGAATCTCACCTGATGAGGATTGTTGACCACTTGAGGACTAGCCCTGCTGGCAAACTCTTTAAGCCTTTCTCGAAGAACTTCATTCAATTCTGAGCTTCTTTTTACCTTGTTGAGAAGAACCCAAATCTCTGACAAAGAACGATTCTCAAACAGATGAAGTGACACCTTGAAAGATCCTTCACTCTGACAATATACAAAAATGCTCATCTCATTTAGGGATCTATCAAAAGCAGCTGTGATCCTTGAGACTTCAGTCTTGATAGCATTCATGTACATGTCATTGTTAGGATTTGAAATTTCCAGCTTGTCAAGAAGATGTAGGAACTGTCTATCATTGTTAGTGCTCAACTGAGGCATATCAAGTACTCTCCTAGCTTCATCCCATTTTTCACCAATCTTCAGTCTGACATATCTTCTCCTTTCTTGAGCCTTAATGTCATGAAGACGTTGCTTTTGAAGAGTTTCTGTTCTTTGTATGTCTTTCCTCTTGTCAATGATCTGGGAGACCTTTTTGAGTTCAGCTTCTTTTCTTTTCATCTCTGACTGCTGCTGCTGAAACTCTTTCTCAAAGATAGGATCCACTGTAGCTTCCTCTTCCCAATCTCCAAAATCACTTTCCTCTTCAGCTTCAAATAAACCATCTTTATCTTCCAAGACTGGTTCAGTGGGAATGTCAAAAATGTCAAAGTCATCATGTTCTCCACTGTAATAGACATCATCAGCCTTTCCTTTGTCCCCAGCAGAGGTATCTTTTTCTTTCCCCTTTCCACTACTCCCTTTCTTCTCCCCCTTAGTTGAGGGATCCTCTACTGATTTTCCCTCAGATCCTCCATGACCTCCATCACCTCCCGAGCCTGAGCCTCCACCAGACGGCCCTTCAAAGTAAGTCCTTTGTTCTTCATTGGGACAGTGAGAATTTTTGATCATGTAGTACAGGTGCTTCATCCCTTCATTCAGATGTTCCATACCTGTCTCTATCTTCAGAAATCTAGAGGAATCCAGTGAATGATTCATTTCAACCAAATCTTCAAGAGAAGTCATCCTTGTATGTAGAGAGCAGAAGTTAGAAATGTCATCAGATGATAAAGTTGGAGTTTCCTTAATGGAATTGAGCTTTGGTGTGACAGTGTTCTTGAGATCTGAGATATCATTCCTTAAGAGTGCCAGCTGATTGTTGACAGAGGTGGAAGAAGAAGATCGTTCAACCACTTGTGCTTTGAATGCTTGAGCTTCAGCTTGGCTTTTAGCAAGTTCTTCTTTTAGAGCAACAATTTGAGCTAACAGGTTTACAGTATCAGTGTCTGTGTGTGCTCTCACCTGAATTTCACTCGTGTTTGGTTCACTCACCTCACGTGCTTGTGTTTCTCTCAATATAATTGCTCGTGAGGAGTCTTCCTGTTGCTGTTCTTCTGTACCTGCAGTTAAAATCACCCTAGCCTCTTCAAGAGAGTTCAGTGGTGGTGCAATGGGAATTCGTGAGTCCCGATCCTCAGTCAAACCTATCATTTCATGTGAAATAGATGTCTGAATTGCTTCAGGGATAGATTGACCGAGTTGCCCTCCACTTTCTCCAGATAAATCTGCGAGTGGAGAATCCCTTGAGGGAGCCAGAGGTGTTTGATCTGGGAGGGGAGAAAATGACTCTATTAAGGGTGGCTGAGAGTCAGATTTTCCCTCAGAAGCATGTGACTGCTCTTCTGCCGTAACTATGGCAGGCACTGTAACAGACTCTATGTGCGCTCCTCGCTCTGTGTCCTGAGTATCATCTGTGGGTATGTATGGTTCCATTGTGAGTAATGGAATTGTGCTTGACTCAGTACAAGATGCCATGACCCTATGGCGAATTTCAATAGATTCATCCTGTTGAGAGAATGTCTCTAGTAACTGTTCATTGGCCATTTCAAAGTCCATGTCCTGTTGGGAGGACAAGGATGGGCTTTCAGATGCCTCAGTATAAGTTCTTCTTTTCTTTGGAGGAGGCAGAGCTGAGGGTTCACTCACATTTAATAATGCACTACTTCCTATTAATCTTCTGGATAACATTTTAGACAGAGGGGGAGTGGTTGAGATAGAATGTGACTCTGTGTTTGGCTCTATGACCTGGGATTGAAGCTGTGGTTCTACAACTTCATGGTCAGCCCTATCAACCACTGGGGGTCTTTCAACAGAAGTAGGAATGGAGTGAGAGTGAGGAATTACTACCTGTAATGGAAGAGCATCTGATGTTGGAGGAGCCTGGGTGGCTTGAACCACTGGAGGTTGAGGTTGCTGTTCATGACCGGGAAGATTGAAAATAGGTAAAGGAATATAGGTGGCCATGAAAGCAGATACAAGTACTGGAACTTGCATGAATTTGAAGGTTGTGTCTTGGCGGGTGTAAATCTTTTTGCTTACCGGAGGGGGTTCGGTTACTGCGGAGTTAGCAAAAAGGGCTTTGTGCTCAGGTGTGAGAAGATGATCTGCTATAAGCATGAGAAAACGAGCATATTAACATGATACCCTACGATTTGTAGAATAATCACGTAAAGCAGTAGTGAGACGTCTCAAGAGAATGGGAAAAAGTAGTTTGCCAAAATTGATCCTTTGATTGAAAACAACCGCAAGACCAATATACTGCAGAGTGGAAGTGATGTTGTGAAAGTTGGATTTAGTGCAGTTGGCAAACACTTTAGAAAGTGTATCGAAGAAAATATCCCATTCAGACACCAAATTGGATTTTGAAAGTTTGGTTAAATTGATCACCCCCTGATAGTGAATAGCATGGAAAAAGTTTGTGATATCATTTTCAGAGGGTAAATTACAGAAATTGTCCAATGGAAAATTTAACGCCTGATTGACTACTGTTTCATCAACCACATACTGTGTGTTTGCCACGGTGAATGCAAAAGATTTTGAATCATCGGCCACAGTAGAGGTTGTGCAAATCAGTCTAAGCAGATCGACATTTAAAATCACATTTGATTTAATAGCAGAGCTAACAATCGAATGGTCATTTAAAAATCTAATACAAGGCTTAAATTTTTCCACATCACATTTTTCCGGATTAAAATAACCAACCTGATTATGCGCGACAATTTGGAAATTGAGAGCCATTTAAAATAATAATAAGACACACACTCTCAGAATTTTAAGAATAATATTAAGAAAATTCGAATTAATTAAATTAATTTAATAATTCGAATTAAATTAATTATAATCGAAAAATTTAGACAGAAATGTATCTCGTTAAAATTCTTAACTCACAAACGCAGATTTGAAAAGCCAAAAGACACAAAACAGAAATTAAAATTTAAATCAAAAATACCCAAAATCAACAAACACAATGATTAAAAAAAATTTTGAAAAAATTTTGGCAGCACTCCTGTATGTATATATATGTAAGTATATATCACAGGAGTGATGATTTAGATTGCTGAGTAAAGACTCGAGCAAAGGAGAATCAAAGACAGTTGAAATTATTTTTGATCGAAGAGAGAGAAGAGAGAAAAAAAACTGTTGATTTTTTTTTTTGAAAAACTGAAGAAAATGAACTGATGAACCTAAAAACACACACAAAAACATGTTAAGTAGTATAACTGGTATGACAATCGGATTGTCATACCAATTATCATACCGATTGTCACACCAGCTTAAAGACAGAAAAAAACAAATAAAACAAAACAAATAAAAATAAATAACTGGTATGACAATCTGATAGTCATACCGATTGTCATACCAGTACAAAATAAAACAATATAATTCTGATATTAATTTTATTACTGGCATGACAATCAATAGTCATACCGATTGTCTTGCCAGTTATAAAATTAATCTGATTTTAAAATAACCAATCATTATTACTAAAATGACTTTCAGCAAGACAATTTCAATTGTCTTGCCGATTGTCATTCTAGAATAAGAAAAAATAAGTATTAACAGATTTATATATACATGTGTACTGAAATGATTTTCAGCAAGACAATTTTAATTGTCTTGCCGATTGTCATTCCAGTAGAAAGACTATATATATTATTTACAGAATATATTAACAAATATGGAAAACTGAAGTAAAGTCTTATATTAATAGTAAAAATTCAGAAAATATTTACAAAAACAAAGACAATATTTCAGAATTAATTATTTTTATTTCAAAAATAGATTTCTGTTGAATTTTAGCAAATAAAATTCATAGAAAAATATTTTTAGAGAAAATAAAATATTCTGAGATATTTGAAGTTAACAAGTCGAGTAAATAAAACAGATAAGATAATAAAAATTCCATAGAAATAAGCAAGAAATATGATAGAATGATAAAACAAATTTGCAAATGAATTTTTCATTTATGAAAAATTCATTTGTAAATTCATTCAAGAACAGATCTCAGATATTAACTAAATTAATCACTAAAACTATTCAACATGCCCAATTTACCAACTAATCTGGTAAATGTGGATTCATCAAGTGGTTTAGTGAAAATATCTGCTATTTGTTCTTCTGTTGGAACAAAGAATAGTTCAACAGTACCATTCATGACGTGCTCTCTAATAAAATGATACCTGATGTCAATGTGCTTTGTCCTCGAGTGCTGCACAGGGTTGTTGGTGATGGCTATTGCACTTGTATTGTCACATAAAATAGGAATTTTGTTCAATACAGAGCCATAGTCCCGTAGCTGGTTCCTAATCCACAAGATCTGAGCACAGCAGCTTCCAGCAGCAATATATTCAGCCTCGGCCGTTGAGTTGGAAACTGTTTGCTGTTTCTTGCTGTACCATGAGACTAGCCTGCTTCCTAGGAATTGACAACTTCCTGAGGTGCTTTTCCTATCAACAACACTTCCTGCGTAATCTGAATCTGTATATCCAACAAGGTTAAAACCAGATTCTTTAGGGTACCAAATACCTAGATTTGGTGTTCCCTTAAGATATCTTAAGATTCGTTTAACAGCAACGAGATGAATATCTCTAGGATCCGCTTGGAACCTTGCACATAAGCATGTAGCATACATAATATCTGGTCTACTTGCAGTAAGATAGAGTAACGAGCCAATCATACATCTGTAGCTTATGACATCTACCTTAATGGAGTTTTTACATGGTCCAAGCTTGACAGCTGTAGTTGATGGAGTCCTTGCTGATGCAGAATCCTCTAGATTGTACTTTTTGAGGAGTTCCTTGAGATACTTGGATTGACAAATAAATGTTCCATCTACCCTTTGATTTACTTGTAATCCAAGAAAGAACTTCAGCTCTCCCATCATGCTCATTTCAAACTTGCTGTGCATTAACTTAGCAAATCTCTTACAGAGATTATCATTAGTAGACCCAAATATTATATCATCCACATAGACTTGGACTAATATAGTATCATTCTTATGTTTTTTTAGAAAAGAGAGTTTTGTCTATGACACCTCTAATAAAGCTATTTTCAATAAGAAATTCAGAGAGAGTGTCATACCATTTTCTTGGAGACTGTTTGAGCCCATAGATAGCCTTGAAAAGAAAGAAGACAAAATCCAAATGATCTGGATCTTCAAAACCAGGAGGTTGCTCTACATATACCTCTTCATCCAGCTTTCCATTCAGAAAGGTTCTCTTGACATCCATTTGATAAACTTTAAAGTTTGAGAATGCTGCGAATGCCAGAAATATCCTGATGGCCTCAAGTCTAGCCACTGGAGCATAGGTTTCATCATAATCAATGCCTTCAGCTTGAGAATACCCTTTTACTACCAGTCTTGCCTTGTTTCTTGTAACCACACCATCTTCATCTAGTTTATTCCTGAATACCCACCTAGTACCAACAGCTTTCTTGTGTGTAGGTCTAGGTACTAGTTTCCAGACTTGTTGACTTTCAAACTGATTGAGTTCATCTTGCATAGCAATCACCCAATCTGGATCAGTTAGTGCTTCTTCAATCTTCTTAGGTTCCATCTCAGAAAGAAATCCTGAGAACAGACACTCATTTTGAGTAGCACGTCTAGTTCTGACTTCAACATCTGGATCACCAATAATCAACTCAAAAGGGTGAGCTTTATTCCAGACAGTCTGTCTTGGAAGATTTGATCTTGATGATTCGCCTTGAAATTCATTGTGATGTTGTGTCCTACTAGATGATCCTTCAGCATCTCCCCCTGAGTTGTTGCCATGTTGACTTGAAGATTCTCCATCAGTAGCAGTGATATCTACATTGTTGCCAAAGTTTCCATCACTATTACCTTGAGTATCATCAAGATTAACAGGTTCTTCACCAGCAACAACCTCAGGTTCTTGACCATGTTCTGATTCTGAATCTGACATATCATCAAACTTCAGTTTCTCAGAAGGATCTTCAGTTTGGATACTAGGGAGTTTAGTGTCATCAAATGTAACATTGACACTTTCAGTTACTTTGTGTTGATCAATGATATACACTCTGTATGATCTTCTTCCATATCCAACAAAAATACCCTCATATGCCTTTGCCTCGAATTTACCACGACGCTCATCTCCATCCTTGAGCACGAAGCATCTGGCACCAAATACATGAAAGTATTTGTAGAAGGTTTCTGTTCATTCAAAATCTCATAAGGAGTTTTCATGAAGTCTTTGTTGATTAGAGTTCGATTCTGAGTATAACATGCAGTATTGACAGCTTCAGCCCAAAAGTACATTGGAAGACCGGATTCACTTAACATCGTTCTTGCAGCTTCAATCAATGTACGATTCTTCCTTTCTACCACTCCATTTTGCTGAGGGGTTCTAGGAGCTGAAAATTGTCTGGTAATCCCTTTGTCTGTACAGAATTCATTGAGAAGTGCATTCTTGAATTCTGTCCCATTATCTGACCTTATTGCTCTAACAGGGACGTTAGAATCTAACTCAATCATCTTGATATGATCAATCACAACTTATGGTGTTTCATCCTTAGAGTGAAGAAATAAAACCCACGTATACTTGGAATAGTCATCAACTATCACAAGATAGTAACACTTCTTTGACATCGAAAGGACATTAACTGGTCCAAATAAATCCATGTGCAATAATTGCAGAACACCAGTTATGGAAGATGTGTTAGTGCCTCTGTGACTTGCTTTCTTTGACTTTCCTTTCTGGCAAGCCTCACATAGTCCTTCTGGAGAGAATTCCAGCTGAGGCAGACCTCTTACCAATTCTCTTTTTACAAGAGAATTCATTGTTTTAAAATTGAGATGAGAAAGTCTCTTGTGCCATAGCCAACTCTCATCTGACGATGCCTTTGCATAGAAACAATTGACTTCAGGATTGCTTCCAGAGTTCATGTCAGCTACGAACAGATTTCCTTTCCGGATTCCCATTAAGGAGGGTTTTTCACTTTTCTTGTGCAGAATCTGACACTTCAGCTTGTCGAATAAAACATTGTAGCCGTTGTCACAGAACTGACTAATGCTAAGCAGATTGTGTTCAAGTCCTTGCACAATATATACATTTTCAATGATAACATTTCCAGCTAGCAAACAGCCATATCCCTCCGTTAAACCTTTGCTGTTATCTCCAAAGGTAACCACTGGGCCAGCTTTCTCAACCACATTTGATAGCAGGGCTCTATCTCCGGTCATATGTCTTGACGATCCGCTGTCAAGAATCCACACTACCGGTTGTACCTGTTTAATGCCCTGCAATACAAATGGATTAGACCTTCTTCGGAACCCAAGCTTGGCTGGGTCCGGCATATTTATAAAATTGGCCTTTATCAGGCAAAACAACATTCTTAATTTTAATATTCTCAATTTTCTCAATGACTGGACATTTGACCTTGTGAACAGCCTTGACAGATTTCTGTTTAGGCTTAGGCACAAATGTCTCCTTTCTAGCTTTAGGAGGACTAGCAGTCTTAGACCTATCATGCTTTCTATTATTCACATGCTGACGAGGAGTAGTCTTATCATTAGAAACATGCTTATCATTAAAATAAGCATACATCAGATTAAAAGCACAAGACATACAATCAGGAACACCACATGCTTTATGAGAGAGATTAACAATAGGCAACTTATGCATGGTAGACATGGCATTTGTGTTATCCAACTCATGTGTGTCTGAGTTAGTCTCAGTTGCTTTCACAACCTTGACTGGAACTTTTGACACACTTGACTTGGAGACAGCTTTCTCATTAGCATTATCTTCAGCACGGATTTCTTCTTGAATAATAAAAGAGGTCTCATCAAATGGTTCAGCAATTGATTCTTTATAGAGGGGTTCATCAACACCCTTAAGCACATGTGGTACTTCCCTGCCTTTAGCACAGATATGAGGAGGGGAGTTTATGCCTAATTTTCCAATAGCAGCATTGTAATCATAACCTATACCAGATGTTTGATTAACAGCTTGCTTATTGTAAAACTCTTTGGACTTCGAACAAGAATTAAAGTAAGCTTTAACCTTAGCCTTAAGACCAGTGATCTTGTCTTTAAGAATAGTTTCAAGTTTTCTATAACAGTCAACTCTATTCTCTAGAAAAGACACTTGATCTTTTAATTTATCTTGATTAATGTGTACATGTCTTAATTCATTGACCTCTTTCTCAAGGTCTTTGATTTGTTGATTTAGCAATTCATTATCACGACGAGCACAATCTAAGGAACCTCCTAGATGATAAACTAATTCAGCATCAGTAAATTTTACCTCTTTTCTTGACGATGAGGTGCTTGCATCACTAGCCATGAGAGCAAGATTCCCAACTTCTTCATCTTCACTGTCAGTATCATCCCAGCTTCTTCCCTTTGCCAGGTAAGCCCTTTCAGATTTACTCTTCTGATTAGAATCGTAAGAGTTCTTCCTAGCTTGTTTTGGCTTCCTGCATTCTGTGGCAAAGTGTCCCAACTCATTGCAGTTGAAGCATCGAATGGTGCTTCGATCAACCATCCCTGTTTTATACCCACCACTGCTGGTGTTAGAGGATGAAGATCCACCTTTCTGGAATCTGTTATAGTTGGACTTGTACTTGAACTTGGGATTCCTTTTGAATCTGACATTTGAGAATCTCTTGACAATCAGGGCCATTGACTCATCCTCCAATTGCTCCAGTTCTTCCAAGGAATAATAATCATCTCCTGATTGATTTGTAGTAGGAGGATCAAATTCTGTTACTATCACATTATCTTCAACCTTGGAAGACTGTACCATTCTTTCTGACTGTTGAGATTGTTGTTGATATTGTGGTTGTTGTTGTTGTTCATCAGCTACTAGAGCAGTAGACGTGCTGACCACTCTTCCTTTCCCGTAAACTTCCTTCTGCTGAATCTGCTCCAACTCATAAGTCTTTAACACACCATAGAGCCTTTCCAAAGAAATCTCACTCAGATCTCTTGCTTCTCTTATGGCAGTGATTCTATGTTCGAGATGAGTTGGCAGTGTTAAAAGGAACTTTTTGTTGACCTCCCTGATGGAATAGTATTTACCATTAATGTTCAGGTTGTTGATCAATGCATTGTACCTCTCAAACACTTCAGTGATTCCTTCTCCTGGATTGGATTTAAAGTATTCATACTCAGAGGTTAGGATTTCTAGCTTGTTCTCCCTAACTTCCTCTGTGCCTTCATTAATAATCTCAATAGTTTCCCAGATATGTTTGGAATCTTTACAATTCATCACATGTCTATTCATCAAGGGATTAAGGGAATCTACTAAAATTAATTGAAGGCTAGCATCCAGGGAGGCTTCTTCTATTTCAGCAGGAGAGAAATCCTCAGGATCTTTCACATAAGTTCTCGCTTTTGTGATCACCACATCATTTTCTATTACCTCTGGTTCAATAACCATAGGAATTTTTGGACCCTTCTTTAACAGTTGCAAATATTTGGGATTAGTCACTTGTAAAAATAGTAGCATCTTCTTCTTCCACATAACATAATTTTCTTTATCGAAAAGTGGAATTTTAACGGTTCCAACTTTTTGTGTAGTCATTATGAATTTTTTGAGTGAATAAAAAATTCAAGAAGTGAAAGAAACACAAAAGTCTAGGATCTAGATTTGTACGTTAATCAGAAGGCTCTGATATCAATTGTTAGGTCCCAATTTGTTTGTAGAAGGGGGGTTGAATGCAAACAATACCGTTTAAGCGAATAAAATGTGGAATAAAAAAGTGAAACAAAATTCAAGTTAAATAAAACTTTTATTAAACTTGAAAGGTGTTACAATTACGGTATCAGTTACAAGGGATTAATCTCAAATCAATTATTACAAATCTAGAATAAATTCGACATGAACTTTTTCTATTTTTGCAATTAAAAGATCAAATGCTAAATGCGATTTGAGATTAAGTTCTAGGGATTTTAATCCGCTAGATTGATACACAAGAACAAGATAAAGATTTCTAGTTGATTGGATTTAACTTTACAATCTAGAAATTTAATCTTGAAGAAAGCAGATGAAAAATGAAAATGTTTTGCCTTTGTTTTCTGCTTCTTTTTCTCTTGACTTGTGTGTTCTGTATGTTGAATAATTGCATGAATAACTTCTGCTGTGTTTTGTTGTTTAAGTAAACAAAACAATCCAGTTGAATCAGCTAGACTTTCGGCAAGACAATCAAATGAACTGACATGACAATCCATTTGAACTGGTAGGACTTTCGGTGAGACTATCCTTTTGAACTAGCAAGACAATCCCAATAGTTAGCAAGACAATCAGAATGAACTTGCAAGACTTTCGATATGACTATCAATTGTCATACCGATTGTCATAGTAGTTCAAATCAAATTGTCTTACTGAATTATTAATAGATTTTAATCTAATAACAATTCTGAAAATCCTTAATATTAATTCTGAATTAATTAATCAATTAATTCAATTAATCAATAAATTAATCTTTGCAGATATAATTTATTTTCTTAATTAAATTATATGACTTAATTAATTAATAGAGAATTAATATTAATCTTGAGCAACAACCATTCTTCTGAAAATCTTCTAAAAATTACTGTCAAGTATGAATCAATTCCACCACTTCAATGTTGACACTCGATGTACTGTCTGGTTCATGAGTGACTAACTTCCGTGACGTTTCTTCAAGTCTTGACCTTGATACTCTTGATTTTCTTCAGACTAAATCCTTGTAATTAATTGATACCCTGACGAGATCTCTGTCACTTGAATAAATCCACAATCCTGATTTATATCACTGAGGCTTGATCAATTTCTTGAGCTTCTTCCAGTGAATTAAGTCTTCAAGTCTGTAGATGAATAATGTTTCTTAACCCTTTGACAGATGTTACTATATGAGATCTCTCTGACGATAGATCCACTATTTACTTATTACATTCTTATTTGAGTTGAGTTAAATCCTCGAATATACAAATAGGCTATGCCATATGCCTTTCAATCCTAATCTGGCAGAAAAATTAAGCTCGGATAAAATATGATCCCGGATTTGAGCACTCATGTACCCGCTCAAATTAGGTCTCATATTAGTTTTCATAAAATGATCTAACCTGAATATTCAAATATGATCCATGGCTCATATTCGATTCGACCCCATATTTAGAATATATTTCCTAACCCTTTATATTTGTAAGTAAATAAACATTTTATATTTCTTTATATCTTATATAAGTTTTAATTTCCTATAAAGTATGACTTTTATGGTTATTATTTTTATAGTATTATATTAATTTTATACCAATAATCATCTGAATAGTTGAAATAAAAATGATACTTAATGTTAGTGGATCATATTTGACTCGTATCCGGTGGATCATAAACTACCCGGTTAGAAAATGAAAATACGATACAAGCTAATATTTGGTTTGGATCCGGTCCTCAAATACTCGGGATCAGTTTGTATCCGAATAATATGATCTCGGACCCAAATCTGACCCAAATCTGGATAAACTAAAAGTAAAACGATACGATACTTGAGCACGGGGGTGCCTGATTCTACCCGAATCATTTTATAGCCCTACGTTTAGTACCATATTGATGTTTTGATTTTAAAAAAATATTTAAAAATGATCCGACCGTAAAGATGTTAAGATCTATATATTCTAATGACATGAAAATTCTTTTGAAAAAAATATATTTATTTTGTTTGTTATTTTAACAATCAACCAATTGTTTGAATAGTACTTCTAACTAGTGTTTGGTCTCATATACGTGTTTCAATTTTTTTTAAAGTATTTATGAATGATCCAACCGTACGGATGTCAAGATCTATATATATTAGTGATATGAAAAATTTATTAGAAAAAAATAAATGTATTCGGTTTCTTATTTTAGCAGTCAACCGGTAGTTTGACCAGTTCTTCTAACTAGCGTTTAGTACCATATTGATGTTGCGATTTTTTAACCAATATTTAATAATAATCCAACCGTACAAATGTTAAGATCTATATTTTCTAGTGACATGAAAATTCTTTTAGAAAAATATAAATTTATTTTGCTTGTTATTTTAACAATCAACCAATTTTGAATTGTACTTCCAACTAGTGTTTAGTCTCATATTTATGTTTCAATTTTTAAAAACGTATTTATTAGTGATCTAACAGTACATATTTTAAATTCAATATATTTTAATGATATGATAATTTTTTTAGAAATAAATAAATGTATTTGGTTTGCTATTTTAAGAGTCAGCCAATACTTTTACTAGATCTTCTTACTAGCATTTAGTCCTAAATTGATGTATCGATTTTTTAAAATTTTATGAGATCCAACTGTATGGATGTCAATATATATATATATATATATATCTTAGTGATATGACATAAATTTAGAAATAAAAAAATGTATTTGGTTTGCTAATTTAACAGTCAACCAGTCGTTTGACCAGTACTTTTTACTAGTATTTAGTCTCATATTGATGTTTTATTTTATTTTTAAAAAATATTTATAAATGATCCAGCAGTACGAATATCAAGATCTATATTTTTTTTGACAAATATGGCTTATAGCCTTACAAATGAGTATCTGTTCTTATAAATTCTTGGGGTGAGCGAGGATCGAACCCAGTACCTGGGACGACATAAGATAAACTCTTAAACAATTGAGCTATCCAACCGTGCTCAGATCTATAAATTTTAGTGATATGACAAAATTTTTAGAAAAAAATAAATTCTTTTCCTTGTTATTTTAACAATCGACCAATGGTTTTAATAATACTTCCAACTATTGTTCAGTCCCATATTCATGTTTCGATTTTTACAAAAAAAATTATGAATGATCCAACCGTACCGATGTCAAGATCTATATATTTCAGTGATATGATAAATTTATTAGAAAAAATAAATGTATTTGGTTTGCTATTTTAATAGTCAACCATTAGTGTAACTAGTTCTTCTTACTAACGTTTAGTTCAACATTGGTGTTTTGATTTTTTAATTTTTTTTTTATAAATGATTCAACCATACAGATGTTAAGATCTATATATTTTAGTGTCATGACAAAAAAATTTGAAAAAAATAAATTTATTTTGTATGTTATTTTAACCAATAACTAATTGTTTAAATACAACTTTTAACTATTGAGTAATCCCATATTGATGTTTCGATATTTTTCAATTTTATGAATGATCCAACTGTACGGATATTAAGATCTATATATTTTAGTAATATGTTAAAATTTTTGGGAAAAAATAAATATATTTGGTTTGCTTTTTTAACAGTTAACCAGTAGTTTGACTAGTCCTTTTTACTAGTAATTAATCCTATATTCATATTTCAATTTTTTAAATATTTAATTTAATTTTTACTAATTGCACTCACACTAAAAATTCAAAAAAAATTGTTAAACCCCATTATATAACGACTCGTGTATTTTTGAACTATTTAAATGTGTAATTATGGAAATTATTAAATAAGTAAAAAATGTGTATTGGTTTTGACCACTATGTATTGTTGGATTATTATTTATGTGTCATTTATGAGGCATAGGGTCGTTCGTGTAATTAATTACGGACTTGTATTGAATTATTTTCACTTTTAAAAGTGGATTTAATACAAGTTTATTAGTGTAAATATGTGAATTGTCTCTAAAATTATTTTTATGACTTTATAATCTCAATATTTATTTTTGGGATTTTATAAAAATTCAGAAATCAATATTTCATCAATCATTTAACCCTGTATGATTTTCTGATTACATTTATTTGTAAAATCCGCATTGAATTCCAAAATTCTTTAAAAATTATGAAACTCATATTTATTTAAGTTTGGAATATTCCGAGAATTTTAAAAATATTTTTGGGAATTTTTGGGATTAATTTTACCCGCGCGTAGATTGGTTTAATTGATAAAAGCGGGTATAAAATATATTTCAGAAATTATTTTAAAATTTCGAAATTTATGTTCTTATAAACTTCGGGATATTTTTAATATTTTAAGACTATCTTCGTAATTTTCTGAATTTGTTTTGAGTGTAGCTCGGTTCGTTAACTATGAAATGCGGGTACGAGTAGTATTTCAAAAATGGTTTAAAAATTATGAAAATTCTATTTTATTAACTTTCACTAATTATGGAAATTTTAAGATTTATTTGGATTTATTTCGATGTAACTTTATTCGCGCGTTTATACATTACGTTGGGAATGCAAGACAACACCGAGCTTATAGTCGCAGAAAAAGACGCGTGGCAGCTAATTCTGCAGTGTGGCAAATACAATTGCTATGCGTTAGTGCTGGGAATTTTCAGTTAAAAATATATATAATAATAAACAACAGAAAACCACCCCCACCCCTGTAGCCTCTCTCCCTCTCATCTCTAATCTCTCTCGGCTCTCATCTCTCTGGAAGTCTCTCTCGATCAGTTTCTTCCCCTAATTGCATCTCCCTTCTCTCATGTTTCTATCTCTCCTTGCTTCCCTTTTATTTCCCTCTGAATTCCTCTGTCTTGGTGAGTTTTCCGGCCACTATCTCCGGTTCTTAGTTCACTTGTTTCGGTCCCTGTTTGTTTGATACACATACATATACGTATGTATATGGGTATGAGCAGTCGAGTATGGTATGCTTGATGTGCTTTCGTAAATTTTGTGCTGCCTACTTCTCCTTTTCCTGTTGCCGCCGGATTTCTTGCCGGCAAGGTGACCGGATATATGTGTATGTTTGTGTTTTGCGCGTGTGGCGCGTGTATTTAGTTGTTCCTGTTACTCTGCTTAATTGGTTTGATTTTAATTTACCAATTATGCGAGAACTTATTGAATAAAATTTTATGAAATAATTATTCGCGTGTGAGATAGATTTTATGTATTGGTGAAATTCGTGTCGGAAACTCGAATTCTTCGGGTACCTGCGAATTTTATCGCCGTCAGCGATGAGCCTCGGCGAGCCGACGGTGGACCGTGATGAATATTCTGAGTCCTAATATAAATAAATAATGAATTTATAAATGCTATTTTATAATTTTTGAAATGGAGTAGTAGTTAAATATTTATTCTCGGGATTATTTGGATTGTGTTATTGGTTGGACTGTGATTGTTGGTTGTTGAGACGTCGATTATGTTTCGACGGGTAGGCGGATAAATAGAGGAGGTGCTGCCCGATTTTTGGGAAATTAAATTTGAAAATATGGGGACATATCTTGTGATAATCGGAATTACTAGTCGAATGTATATACGTATATAATTATAAACAAATATACCTGCGTGTGTGATAAAATATTTTATAAATATTCGACAACCCTATTTTCTAAAATGACAGTTGTTCGTAACTTTCAAATATGATCATCGAACCGAGTTCTGATTGTGTGAACCCTAATTGTTATGTGTATGATAGTAGTACGTATAATTACGAGTCGGGTTTTGATATCGTTTGGGTAGAAATAATAGTGAGGATATGTCAAGCATGACTGGTTGTCTAATATAGGGTAGTTCAACTCTGTAGGTTCTAGTTGGAAGACCCGAGAATTGACATCAGACTAAAGATAGCCTAGTGATCAATCGACCAGCTCAGTAAGGTTCCAATCGAAGGACCTGAGTGTTGGAGTCGGATCCAGGATAGTCTAATAGTTAGACGATAAAGCCGAGCGTCCAAGTCGAATCCAGAGTCAACCAATAATATTTGTAAAGCTCTGCAAGGCAAGTACCCCTGACCATTCTTTTATGGTTCAGTACGTATGAATAGCTAAATATTTTATTTCGTAATGGAACATAAATGTTTTAAGTTACGTATCCCCCTATAGTTATAAATCACTGTTTTCAAATTGTTTTGAGGAGAAGTAACTTCGAAAGGTACCTATCTCGAATGAAATGATTTGCGAAATGGATTTTATATGTGTGCTGGTTAAATAAATGATTTTGAAAATGAGATAGATGCAAGTGTTTTGAAAGCTGGATAAAACGGTCATATATGGGATACATTGGGGCCAGAGTGGGCCTATTGAGGTGGCGTAAGAGGCTAATTCGGTTGCGCGTAATATAAAACCGATTAGTCCAGCAGGTCAGAGACCTAGCTAGTCTCTGAGTTCCGGAACAGGTATATGAGATGGCAGTGAGAGCCGTCCACTATTGATAGCCTGATCAGCTGTCTTCACATATCCGTAAGTATCTGATTTGGCTTTGTGATTCTCATAACGGAACAAGTAGTTTATACAGTGGATTTGGAAATGAAAATGGCATGCTAGAATCATACTCTGGTATTTGTACACAACACACAACTGATGTTATTGTTTTACAGAGAATGCTAGTTTTGATATCCAGTTTATACCTGTTTTACATTTTTTAACAAGTTATGAATTCTGTTCCTATAATTGCTTTACCTTAAATAATTTTTACTTGTTATTCATATTGCGGTACTGCTGAGCAATTGATTGCTCACCCTTGCAGAATGTTTTATATATGAACTGTAGATGCCTAGGAGATTCTTTCGCGGTAGTCAGGGCAAAGTTCCAGTTCCTTTCGCATCAGGCTCCTCTGAGGTGGTTGTGTTGGACCAAGGATGGTCTGTTGAGTTGCTGTATTAAGTTAGCTGCGTCTACATGGTTTAATGTAAGTTGGTCTTGTAATAGTTGTGACCTAGATCATACTTAAACCTAGAAAAGATCTTGGAAAAGGGGTCATAGTTATATCCTATTATTGAATCGTTTATCTTATGGTTGTTATTGATGACGTCAACTCCTGACCCCGGGGTTGAGGCCGTCACAGTTGGTATCAGAGCTACAGGTTTGAGTCACTGATTTAGGTTAGGAGTAGAGTCAAAAAGAGTGCAGGAAGGTTTATATATAGATGTGAGTTAGCAACTCAATCAGAGCAGCGAGTCTAAGAGTTCAGTCAAGGGTTTCTAAGGTGTAACCCTGACGTTTGTTAAAGATTGACTGGAACTGCTCTAACCTAGAGTACGTTTCCTTCGTATATGTATTATTACTAATGTTCGATAGAGATTTCTAGTTTTCCTTTTGAGAAAATAAGTCTGATTACGAGACTTCAGCCTTTGCGCGGTTCCTTGGTATGTCAGCTATAGGGACACCCATATTATCCCTAAATATAGCATTTTCGACGTTATGGGATATTGAAGAATCGAGTGTGCGACCTAGGTGAGTTCAGATGCAGTGATAATAGTTAGGGGATGTTATGACGACTAAGTTTGGTAGTGAATATGGATTAGAACGGAAGTTGATATCTTTGAACTCTTTTACTTCTTCCTTGAAATGTATTTTGTTTCCAGAGTAACTGTTTCCTATTCCATAAGTTATTTATCTTTCTTGTGAGAAAGTTGTGAACCTGAGGTAAGCTACGTAGGGTTTTGTTGATCTCCTTAAAAATCAGATCCTTTCTTTTCTATTTATGAATTTCTTATCTAAATATTGTTTCTTTTCTCGGTGACTTTTCGGTTAATTGGGGCAAATAATGCATATGAATTGACCATTTGTCTATATGACAAAAGGGTCTGGTGGGACGCCACCAAAGTTATGTATTGTGAACTGTGCGGTACTAAGACTGGCCATTTTATGTACTTGTATGGTTGCTCTCAGTCATACATATATCTTCATCACTGTTTCTTCTTATTCGATCTCCTTAAGTTTGAAATTTCTTTTGATATTCTGTGATAATGAATTTCTATGGTTAGATGGTCCTCGTTATTGAAAGCTCTATATCAGAATATTATTTAAAATAATGTTAACCGCGAGAGTTTAGGACTTAATGATGGAGTTATAGCCTTGGGAAGAGTAAATCAGTGGTGGAGGAATTATTTGTGGGTAATAAAAAATCCTCCTTAAAAGAATGATTGGTTGGAATTGGACTATGGTGCCTAGAAGAGTGCAGTGTTCCTTAAGCCGACCTGATTTACCAATTTGATCTATGCAATTGGTGGTTGATATAGTCAGCCAAGTTCCGTAGTATAGCAGATTAGTGTTGATGTGGTAATGGAGCAATGACCGAAAGTTAGTCAGTTGCTGTTGTCTTAAGGAGCCATGTTACGGTGATTAGTTTCTTTATATTTCTGTTTTTCTGTACTGTTGTTGATTCTGCTACTGTCATTGTTGCTATTGTTGCTAATGCTGCTAATCTAAATTTCTTTTATAAATGGACCCCGATATTAAAGACATGGGTACTGTGATTGGGCATCATTTTCCTGATATAGGAAAATGCCACCCAAGAAAGCTACCCAGTCTAAAGAAAATAGTAGTGTTGCGGAGGATCCAACTATAAATGAAATTCTAGATTTGTTGCGCCAGCAGCAGCAACAACAGTTGCAGTTAATCCAACAGATTCAGCAGCAGCAACTACTGTTGCGGCAGCAACAACAAGGAGTGAACCGAAGTGTTAGTTTTAAATCTTTTCAGAATGTTAACCCTCCTGAATTTAAAGGTGAACCTAATCCGGTAGATGTTGGAGCATGGTTAAAAAAGATGGAGAAAGCGTTCAACCTTGTACAAGTAAGTGAGAATCTTAAGACTGATTATGCAAGCTATTTCTTGAAAAATGAAGCAAATTACTGGTGGGAGTCAGCCAGAGCGTTAGAAGGAGAAGGCCCTGTTCCATGGGCTAGGTTTACTGAGTTGTATTGGAAAAGTATTTCCCAGGTTGTGTGTGAAGTCAAATGGAGCTTGAGTTTCTAGAATTGAAGCAAGGTGGTGGAAGCGTAGCTGAATATGAGGCCAAGTTTATATAATTGGCCCGATTAGTTCCTGAGTATGTAAGCACGGAGAGTCAGAAGGCAAGAAGGTTCTAACAAGGGTTAAAGCCTGAAATTCATAGAGGAGTTGTGGCATTACAACTCAAGACATACTCTTCTATGGTTCAGGCCGCCCCGATAATAGAAAGTGACCAGGAGTTGACTGTTAAGGATAAAAGTGCTAAGAAAAGGAAGTTGGAAGGTGTTAAGGATAGAGCAAACCAAGTAGAATCCATTTAAGGAATTGAGAATTGGTTTTGCCAGAATAGGAGTAAGAGATTCCAGAGATAGAGTTTACTTCATGATAGGTCTAGTGCTACTTCAGTTGCTTTCACCCCAGCCCGGCCAGTCAAGTTAGCAGTGGATTGCAAGTCCTGTGATAGGAGACATAGTGGCTCGTGTAAAAAGAATGTGCAATATTTCAAGCGTGGACGTAAGGGTCATTTTGCATCGGAATGTAACCCAGAAAATCCAGGAGTTACGTGTTATAATTGTGAAAAAGTTGGGCATGTTGCAAGGAGTTGTAGAACGGTTATTCAAGATACTACATCACAAGTGTTTAGAAGTTGGACGTAGTTAGTTGATCTGACACCCTCCGAGTTAGAGGGGTTTGATGTGATTTTAGGATCGGGTTGGTTGTCCTCTAGTAAGGTAAGGAGTGGTTTTAGAAGAAATGAAGTGTATAGTGTACAGAAGCCAATAGTAAGGTAAGTTTCTGGATACAGAAGCAATATAAGAAGTTCTTCCAATCATGCAAGGAAAGGAGTAATAAGCTAAGGATATAAGGTAGATCCATCATGAGTAAAGATGCAAAGAAGAAAATACTTAAGTTGGAGAAACTTTGAGTAATAAATAGATGCCTTGGAGTTCTGGAGGCCATTGGAATGAAATAATTAGTTCGATAATTGTAAAAGTTATTGGAAGGAGGAGAATGAACATACCAGATATAGTCCATTGAGGTGCACCGGTGATGTTGTTGGAGAAGAAGGATGGAATTATGAGGTTGTGTACTGATTATCGGGAGTTTAACAAAATGATAAATAAGAATAGGTAACCTCTATAAAGAATTGGTTACTTATGTGACCTAATTCAAGGAGTGTGCGATTTCTACGGGATTGACTTGAGATCCAGCCTGAGGATATATCAAAGATTGTGATTAGGATGAGTTATAAGCCTTGCAAGTTCTGGTTATATTATGCGAAGTAATAAGTACATCATTTATTTATAAGGAATCAAGGAACATGGTGTATAATGAGTATTGGATGGTATGATGGTATTTATTGATAACATCCTCGCCCATCTAAGGGTATTTATTGATAGCAATTGTATACTAAGCTTCAAAAATATGAGAACTTGATCAAAATTGATTATGAGCCATAGTTGTTTAAGTGACTACCCACCAAGAAGGGTCCATTCAGGGATAAATGTCTTGAGTAGAAAAGAAAATTTAATATTATTAAGGTCATTGAAGAGTTGGCGAAAGATGGAAGAAATGAGAAATTGAAGATTCAAGTATCTGGAGGTAATAGGGAGTAATTGTAGGAGATCACTTTTTAGTCAGAAGGAATGGAAGGAATCAAGAAGAGTTAAGAATAAGTTATGAATCAAGAATTGGAAACTGTGGGAATTGAAGTTGAGTATCTGAAGGTGGTGAGAAGTTAGTATATAAGATCATTTCCCAAACTTAATTGATGGAAATGAGTAAGAAGTGATCGGATGTTGGAAATTAAATTGAAACTTAGTATTACCTATCACCCTTAGACAGAGGGTCAAAGTGAGAAGATGATTTAGACAATATAAGATATGTGGAGAGTATATATATGATGGGTTTAAAAAGTGAACTGTGATAATCACCTACCATGAATTGAGTTTCCATGATAATAGTTATCATGTTAGTACGAGAATGTTAATTTGCAAAGTGTTGTATGGACATAAGTGTGGGTCCTCACCCTAGTGAGAGAAAGTGGAAGTAGAGACATTGTTAAGTCCTGAATTAATTTAGTACATCAATAGTGTAGTGGTGTTGAATCGGAAAAGAATTGAAACAGCCCAGGATAGAAAAAGAGAGAAAGCGGATTGACATAAAAAAATGAATATATAGAATGAGGATCGTGGTTCAAGTAAAAGTTTCACCTTGAAAGAGATTGGTTAAATAGAAGGGACAAGTAGAGTCCTAAATGTATTGAACCATTCGAGGTATAAAGAATATAGGTAAAGTTATTTATAAGTTGGTATCACCGCCGCAGTCGTAGTATATATATAATATGTTATACGTGTCAATGTTAAAGCTATATGTTTATGATTTGAATCAAGCCATGGATTAGGAGCCAATGGGCTCTCATCCAAATTTATTCTGTGTGGAATAATCGATCCAAATCCAAGATCATTAAGAGCGAGTCCTTAGTAATGAATTTATGTCTATAGTGAGTATGCGATGAATAAATCCCTGAGTAGAAGAGTCTACTTGGAAGTTAGAGTCAGATATGCTTGACAAATATCCTCATGTATAGTTAGATTAAATTCTGAGAACATAATCTTTTTAAGGGGGAAAGGATATAACGACTCGTGTATTTTTGTATTATTTAAATGTGTAATTATGGAAATTATTAAATAAGTAAAATATGTGTATTGGTTTTGACCACTATGTGTTGTTGGATTATTATTTATGTGTGATTTACGAGGCATAGGGTTGTTTGTATAATTATTTACGGACTTGTATTGAATTGTTTTCACTTTTAAAAGTGAATTTAATACAAGTTTATTTGTGTAAATATGTGAATTGTCTCTAAAATTGTTTTTATGACTTTATAATCTCAATATTTATTTTTGGGATTTTATAAAAATTCAGAAATCAATATTTCATCAATCATTTAACCCTGTATGATTTTCTGATTACATTTATTTGTAAAATCCGTATTGAATTCCAAAATTCTTTAAAAATTATGAAACTCATTTATGTAAGTTTGGAATATTCCGAGAATTTTTAAATTATTTTGGGAATTTTTGGGATTAATTTTACCCGCGCGTTAATTCGTTTAATTGATATAAGCGGGTATAAACTATATTTCAGAAATTATTTTAAAATTTTGAAATTTATGTTCTTATAAACTTTGGGATATTTTTAACATTTTAAGACTATCTTCGTAATTTTCTAAATTTGTTTTGAGTGCAGCTCGGTTCGTTAACTATGAAATGCGGGTACGAGTTGCGTTTCAAAAATGGTTTAAAAATTATGAAAATTATATTTTATTAACTTTCAATTATTGTGGAAATTTTAAGATTTATTTGGATTTATTTCATTGTAACTTTATTCGCGCGTTTATACATTACGTTGGGAATGCGGGACAACACCGAGCTTATAGTCGCAGAAAAAGACGCGTGGCAGCTAATTCTGCAGTGTGGCAAATACAATTGCTACGTGTTAGTGCTGGGAATTTTCAGTTAAAAAATATATGTTAGGAATATGTGTATTAGTTTGATGATAAGTTAAACAAAACACTTAAGTAGAAATCTAGTGTTTGTAGCCTCAACGGATAAGACCATCTTGGCTATCCGTTGAAGGAGTAGCTTTACTTAGCAATAAGTTTAGTATTGTAGCACATTTCATTCTCTGGATTCAAGTTGTAATTCTTAGATGTTGTAGGAAATTATCAGTCATGTTGAATACTAGTGGATATGCAAATAGGAGGGCTAATTGTAAATATTTCATGCCTTGTAATTTTGTATAAGTGAAGAAGTATCAACGGATATTGAAGACCTTCAACGGATAAGAAACAAAGCTTCAACGGATGTCTCTAATGCTTCAATGGATAATATCCATCAACGGATAAGTGCTTCAACGGATAAAGACTTCAACTGATAATGCATCAACGGATACAACTTCAACGGATAAAACCTCAACGGATAAGGCATCAACGGATGAAAGCTTCAACGAATGCTTAGTTCATTAGCAGTTGATAGTGACAATTCACAAGCTGACAGAGGCACATGGGTTGATAGAGACAAACTGGAATGTGGAAGCCTCTAGGAGGAATCAAGAAAATGCAGCATTTCCATTCTGATGCAAACAAGGAAATATGCAAAGATTCACAGATTATCCTAGATTGCATTGGATAGAGAAATGAAGAAGACACATGTGAAGAATCTTTTTAATTGTATTTTACAGTTTTGTCTTCACTTGTAAACTTGGTGATATATAAACCAAGTAGTAGCTAGTAATTAGAAATGAATTTTCCTGAGCTGTTTAGAAATATTCAGAGAGAAAATCATCTAGTTTGTACTAGGAAGCAGCTGTGATTTAATTCTTTGAATCACAAATTTTCTGAAATAACACATCTCTGGTGGAACAACAAATCCACCAGAAAAGTTTTTAAGTTCTTTGTGTTCTTTACATTTGTGTTTGAATATATATCTGTTTGTATTAGCTTCAAGCAATTCACACACTTGTCTCAAAAACACTTAGCCTTAGAAACTGCTCAAAACTTGAAAAAGTTTTGAGATTTACATTCAACCCCCCTTCTGTAAATCTCATTATTAGTCCACTGGGAATAAAAATTGGTATCAGAGCCTGCTCTTAACTTACAAAGAGTTTAAAAGATCTATTCTGCTAACATCATGAGTAAGAAGGATGTTGGTGTAAAGATTCCAATCCTGGAAAGAGATAACTATCATCACTGGAAGGTGAAGATGCATTTACATCTTCTCTCTCAAGATGAAAGCTACATCAACTGCATTGAAAATGGTCCTCACATCCCACACAAGGTGGCCACAACTGCTACTGCAACAGTTGCTATTGGACAGTCTATTCCCAAGCCAAAGGCAGAATGGACTGTTGAAGATATTGAAGAGGTCCACAAGGACAAGAAAGCCATGAACATTCTGTTTAATGGCCTGGATCAAGATATGTTTGACAATGTCATCAACGGCCAAACTGCTAAGGAAATTTGGGATACTGTGCAGCTTATATGTGAAGGCACTGAGCAAGTTAGTGAAAACAAAATGCAGCTTCTCATTCAACAGTATGAATATTTTCACTTTGAAGAAGGAGAATCATTGAATGATACCTTCAACAGATTTCAGAAACTGTTGAATGGATTGAAGCTGTATGGGAGAGTGTACCAAGTCAAGGACTCCAATTTAAAATTTCTAAGGTCTCTACCAAAGGAATGGAAGCCTATGACTGTTTCTCTAAGAAATTCTCAAGATTATAAGGACTTCACACTTGAAAGATTATATGGAATTTTGAAGACTTATGAACTTGAGATGGAGCAAGATGAGCTGTTGGAAAAGGGAAAGAGAAAAGGAGGATCAGTTGCACTTTTAGCTGACAGTGAGAAGGTTGAAGCCAGGAATGAAGAAAAGACAATGCCAAGTCTCAAAATTGGCACAAGCAAATCAGAATCAAGCAAGGATAAAGAGCAAGTAGCTGAGGATGAAGATAATTCCAGTCAGGATGACTCTGATGATATTGATGAACATATGGCTTTTCTGTCCAGGAGGTTTGCAAAGATGAAGTTCAGGAAAAATATAAAATTCACTAAGCCAAACAAAAACATGGTGGACAAATCCAAGTTCAAATGTTATAACTGTGGCATGAGTGGACACTTTCCAAGTGAGTGTAGGAAGCCAACCTCTGATAAAAAGAAATTTGAGCAAGTTGATTACAAAAAGAAGTATTTTGATTTGCTCAAACAAAAGGAAAGAGCTTTTCTCACTCAAGATGATTGGGCAGCAGATGGGGTCAATGAAGATGATGATGTGGAATATGTCAACCTAGCCCTGATGGCTAATTCTGATGAAAATGAAACTAGTTCATCAAGCAACCAGGTAATTACTACTGATCTCTCTCAGCTTTCTAAACATGAATGCAATGAAGCCATAAATGATATGTCCAATGAATTATATCATTTGCGTGTTTCCCTTAAATCATTAGCTAAAGAAAACACTAGGATCAAAGAGAATAATATGTTTTTAAGTGATAGGAATGCTGTGTTAGAGAATCAGGTAATTGAGCTTGAAAAGATTAAACTTAAATGCTTGACTGTTGAGAGTGAACTAGAAGAAGCTGTTAAGAAAGTAGAAATTCTTTCTAAATAGTTAGAAAGTGAGCAAGAGGTAATCAAGGCCTGGAAAACATCTAGGGATGTTAGCGTTCAAATTTCCAAGGTTCAGGGAATTGAATCATTCTGTGAGGATGCCTGGAAGAAAAACAAAAAGGAGTTAGAATTAATTGATGGATTGTCAACAGATGTGGAATCAACGGATGATGAAAGTTATCCGTTGAAGGAAGAAAAGGAGCATCCGTTGAAGGCTCATCAATTAAAACAGGCAAGTAATTTTAAAAATAAAAACCTTATTAAGAAGAATGATTCCACTCTCAAGAACTTTGTCAAAGAAGGAGCTAGCACATCCAAAGATGCCAGTAAGGTGAATATAGGACACATGACTTTGGATCAGCTGAAAAATAGGCTTAAGTTGGTTGGGGATAAGAAGGAAATTAAAAGAAAATCTAAAAGAAATGGGAAGGTAGGGATTAATAAACATAACAATGACACACCTGATAGGTATGCTCCTAGAAAGCGGTGTGCATTATAAAAGTGTTAATCACTTATCTGATAATTGCAAATCTGTTAAAAATGCTCCCATGCCTTCAAATCCCTCCATGCCTAACATGTTTATGTCACCTCTGCATGCCATGCCTGTTATGTCTCATCAGAATCCCCATGCACATTTTGTAAACATGCCATATATTAATAATCCTTATTTTACTGCATTTAGTATGCCTCAAATGCCATACAATATGCCTATGTGGAATAACATGTTTGCACAATCTATGCCTTATCAAATTCAATCAAATGTGCTAAATGATTCTGTGACTAACCCTACACCTCAACCAACCACATCTGAGATCAAGGTAGACCCAAAGTTACCTAAGTCAAAAGATGCAGGAGGAATGAAGTCTAGGAAAAAGACTAACAAGGCTGGACCCAAGGAAACTTGGGTAGCAAAATCAACTTGATTGATTTTGTTGTGTGCAGGGAAAAAGAAGGAATCTATGGTACTTGGACAGTGGCTGTTCAAGACACATGACAGGAGATTTCACCCTGCTCACAGAGTTTAAGGAGAGAGCTGGCCTTAGCATAACCTTTGGAGATGACAGCAAAGGATTCACTATGGGATATGGCTTGATTTCAAAAGAAAATGTCATCATTGATGAAGTTGCATTGGTTGATGGTCTCAAACACAACTTATTGAGCATCAGTCAACTATGTGACAGAGGGAATAATGTTTCCTTCAATTCTGAAGCCTGTATTGTCACAAGTAAGAAGGACAATAAAGTGGTTCTAACTGGAGTTAGAAAAGGAAATGTGTACCTAGCTGACTTCAACTCTACAGATGCAGAAACC